>NW_026700639.1:0-68993 GCF_030435755.1 Ochotona princeps
TTTGTGTGGGATGCTCTACCAGGTTCATTCCTAGATAATGCACTCAAAGGGCACTAAGCATAGAGTGTGAAAACTGAGTTTCCTTGAGAGCTGCTTGGAAGCCTGATGGTGTGTGAAGTTAGTGAGCCAACTGGAGTTGTTCTTCCACAAGAACCACTCGGCTGATCCTTCTTCAATATGCCCTTCACCAACATGCAGTGTTTCCTTGATTGAATTAGCTCTCACACCAATATTTGCGTCTAAAGCCTTTGCATTGAAGGCTATCTGAAAACGGCTGTGGCGCTGAAGTTGCCTGAGAATGTGGAGTTGGGGGCATGTGAAACCCTCTTGTGGAGCATTCGTTTGTGTGGGATGCTCTACCACGTTCATTCCTAGATAATGCACTCAAAGGGCACTAAGCATAGAGTGTGAAAACTGAGTTTCCTTGAGAGCTGCTTGGAAGCCTGATGGTATGTGAAGTTTGTGAGCCAACTGGACTTGTTCTCCCACAAGAACCACTCGGCTGATCCTTCTTCAATATGCCCTTCACCAACATGCAATGTTTCCTTGATTGAATTAGCTCTCACACCAATATTTGCGTCTAGAGCCCTTGCATTGAGGGCTATCTGAAAACGGCTGTGGGGCTGAAGTTGCCTGAGAATGTGGAGTTGGTGGCATGTGAAACCCGCATGTGGAGCATTCGTTTGTGTGGGATGCACACCAAGCTTCATTTCAGTCCTAGGCACTCAAAGGGCACAAAGCATAGAGTGTGAAAACTGAGTTTCCTTGAGAGCTGCTTGGAAGCCTGATGGTGTGTGAAGTTAGTGAGCCAAATGGAGTTGTTCTCCCACAAGAACCACTCGGCTGATCCTTCTTCAATATGCCCTTCACCAACATGCAGTGTTTCCTTGATTGAATTAGCTCTCACACCAACATTTGCGTCTAGAGCCTTTGCATTGAGGGCTATCTGAAAATGGCTGTGGCGCTGACGTTGCCTGTGAATGTGGAGCTGGTGGCATGTGAAACCCGCATGTATAGCATTCGTTTGTGTGGGATGCTCTACCAGGTTCATTCCTAGATAATGCACTCAAAGGGCACTAAGCATAGAGTGTGAAAACTGAGTTTCCTTGAGAGCTGCTTGGAAGCCTGATGGTGTGTGAAGTTAGTGAGCCAAATGGAGTTGTTCTCCCACAAGAACCACTCGGCTGATCCTTCTTCAATATGCCCTTCACCAACATGCAGTGTTTCCTTGATTGAATTAGCTCTCACACCAATATTTGCGTCTAGAGCCTTTGCATTGAGGGCTATCTGAAAGCGGATGTGGCGCTGAAGTTGCCTGAGAATGTGGAGTTGGTGGCATGTGAAACCCGCATGTGGAGCATTCGTTTGTGTGGGATGCTCTACCAGGTTCATTCCTAGATAATGCACTCAAAGGGCACTAAGCATAGAGTGTGAAAACTGAGTTTCCTTGAGAGCTGCTTGGAAGCCTGATGGTGTGTGAAGTTAGTGAGCCAACTGGAGTTGTTCTCCCACAAGAACCACTCGGCTGATCCTTCTTCAATATGCCCTTCACCAACATGCAGTGTTTCCTTGATTGAATTAGCTCTCACACCAATATTTGCGTCTAGAGCCTTTGCATTGAGGGCTATCTGAAAACGGCTGTGGCGCTGAAGTTGCCTGAGAATGTGGAGTTGGTGGCATGTGAAACCCGCATGTGGAGCATTCGTTTGTGTGGGATGCACACCAAGCTTCATTTCAGTCCTAGGCACTCAAAGGGCACAAAGCATAGACTGTGAAAACTGAGTTTCCTTGAGAGCTGCTTGGAAGCCTGATGGTGTGTGAAGTTAGTGAGCCAAATGGAGTTGTTCTCCCACAAGAACCACTTGGCTGATCCTTCTTCAATATGCGCTTCACCAACATGCATGTTTCCTTGATTGAGTTAGCTCTCACACCAATATTTGCGTCTAGAGCCTTTGCATTGAGGGCTATCTGAAAACGGCTGTGGCGCTGAAGTTGCCTGAGAATGTGGAGTTGGTGGCATGTGAAACCCGCATGTGGAGCATTCGTTTGTGTGGGATGCTCTACCAGGTTCATTCCTAGATAATGCACTCAAAGGGCACTAAGCATAGAGTGTGAAAACTGAGTTTCCTTGAGAGCTGCTTGGAAGCCTGATGATGTGTGAAGTTAGTGAGCCAACTGGAGTTGTTCTCCCACAAGAACCACTCGGCTGATCCTTCTTCAATATGCCCTTCACCAACATGCAGTGTTTCCTTGATTGAATTAGCTCTAACACCAATATTTGCGTCTAAAGCCTTTGCATTGAGGGCTATCTGAAAACGGCTGTGGCGCCGAAGTTGCCTGAGAATGTGGAGTTGGTGGCATGTGAAACCCGCATGTGGAGCATTCGTTTGTGTGGGATGCTCACCAAGCTTCATTTCAGTGCTAGGCACTGAAGGGCACTAAGCATAGAGTGTGAAAACTGAGTTTCCTTGAGAGCTGCTTGGAAGCCTGATGGTGTGTGAAGTTAGTGAGCCAAATGGAGTTGTTTTCCCACAATAACCACTTGGCTGATCCTTCTTCAATATGCCCTTCACCAACATGCAGTGTTTCCTTGATTGAATTAGCTCTCACACCAATATTTGGGTCTAGAGCCTTTGCATTGAGGGCTATCTGAAAACGGCTGTGGCGCTGACGTTGCCTGAGAATGTGGAGTTGGTGGCATGTGAAACCCGCATGTGGAGCATTCGTTTGTGTGGGATGCTCACCAAGCTTCATTTCAGTGCTAGGCACTCAAAGGGCACTAAACATAGAGTGTGAAAACTGAGTTTCCTTGAGAGCTGCTTGGAAGCCTGATGGTGTGTGAAGTTAGTGAGCCAAATGGAGTTGTTCTCCCACAAGAACCACTTGGCTGATCCTTCTTCAATATGCCGTTCACCAACATGCATGTTTCCTTGATTGAATTAGCTCTCACACCAATATTTGCGTCTAGAGCCTTTGCATTGAGGGCTATCTGAAAACGGCTGTGGCGCTGAAGTTGCCTGAGAATGTGGAGTTGGGGGCATGTGAAACCCTCTTGTGGAGCATTCGTTTGTGTGGGATGCTCTACCAGGTTCATTCCTAGATAATGCACTCAAAGGGCACTAAGCATAGAGTGTGAAAACTGAGTTTCCTTGAGAGCTGCTTGGAAGCCTGATGGTATGTGAAGTTAGTGAGCCAACTGGAGTTGTTCTCCCACAAGAACCACTCGGCTGATCCTTCTTCAATATGCCCTTCACCAACATGCAATGTTTCCTTGATTGAATTAGCTCTCACACCAATATTTGCGTCTAGAGCCCTTGCATTGAGGGCTATCTGAAAACGGCTGTGGGGCTGAAGTTGCCTGAGAATGTGGAGTTGGTGGCATGTGAAACCCGCATGTGGAGCATTCTTTTGTGTGGGATGCACACCAAGCTTCATTTCAGTCCTAGGCACTCAAAGGGCACAAAGCATAGAGTGTGAAAACTGAATTTCCTTGAGAGCTGCTTGGAAGCCTGATGGTGTGTGAAGTTAGTGAGCCAAATGGAGTTGTTCTCCCACAAGAACCACTCAGCTGATCCTTCTTCAATATGCCCTTCACCAACATGCAGTGTTTCCTTGATTGAATTAGCTCTCACACGAATATTTGCGTCTAGAGCCTTTGCATTGAGGGCTATCTGAAAACGGCTGTGGCGCTGAAGTTGCCTGTGAATGTGGAGTTGGTGGCATGTGAAACCCGCATGTGGAGCATTCGTTTGTGTGGGATGCTGTACCAGGTTCATTCCTAGATAATGCACTCAAAGGGCACTAAGCATAGAGTGTGAAAACTGAGTTTCCTTGAGAGCTGCTTGGAAGCCTGATGGTGTGTGAAGTTAGTGAGCCAACTGGACTTGTTCTCCCACAAGAACCACTCGGCTGATCCTTCTTCAATATGCCCTTCACCAACATGCAGTGTTTCCTTGATTGAATTAGCTCTCACACCAATATTTGCGTCTAGAGCCTTTGCATTGAGGGCTATCTGAAAACGGCTGTGGCGCTGAAGTTGCCTGAGAATGTGGAGTTGGTGGCATGTGAAACCCGCATGTGGAGCATTCGTTTGTGTGGGATGCTCTACCAGGTTCATTCCTAGATAATGCACTCAAAGGGCACTAAGCATAGAGTGTGAAAACTGAGTTTATTTGAGAGCTGCTTGGAAGCCTGATGGTGTGTGAAGTTAGTGAGCCAACTGGAGTTGTTCTCCCACAAGAACCACTCGGCTGATCCTTCTTCAATATGCCCTTCACCAACATGCAGTGTTTCCTTGATTGAATTAGCTCTCACACCAATATTTGCGTCTAGAGCCTTTGCATTGAGGGCTATCTGAAAACGGCTGTGGCGCTGAAGTTGCCTGAGAATGTGGAGTTGGTGGCATGTGAAACCCGCATGTGGAGCATTCGTTTGTGTGGGATGCACACCAAGCTTCATTTCAGTCCTAGGCACTCAAAGGGCACAAAGCATAGACTGTGAAAACTGAGTTTCCTTGAGAGCTGCTTGGAAGCCTGATGGTGTGTGAAGTTAGTGAGCCAAATGGAGTTGTTCTCCCACAAGAACCACTTGGCTGATCCTTCTTCAATATGCCCTTCACCAACATGCATGTTTCCTTGATTGAATTAGCTCTCACACCAATATTTGCGTCTAGAGCCTTTGCATTGAGGGCTATCTGAAAACGGCTGTGGCGCTGAAGTTGCCTGAGAATGTGGAGTTGGTGGCATGTGAAACCCGCATGTGGAGCATTCGTTTGTGTGGGATGCTCTACCAGGTTCATTCCTAGATAATGCACTCAAAGGGCACTAAGCATAGAGTGTGAAAACTGAGTTTCCTTGAGAGCTGCTTGGAAGCCTGATGGTGTGTGAAGTTAGTGAGCCAACTGGAGTTGTTCTTCCACAAGAACCACTCGGCTGATCCTTCTTCAATATGCCCTTCACCAACATGCAGTGTTTCCTTGATTGAATTAGCTCTCACACCAAAGGCTTTGCGTCTAAAGCCTTTGCATTGAGGGCTATCTGAAAACGGCTGTGGCGCTGAAGTTGCCTGAGAATGTGGAGTTGGGGGCATGTGAAACCCGCATGTGGAGCATTCGTTTGTGTGGGATGCTCTACCAGGTTCATTCCTAGATAATGCACTCAAAGGGCACTAAGCATAGAGTGTGAAAACTGAGTTTCCTTGAGAGCTGCTTGGAAGCCTAATGGTATGTGAAGTTTGTGAGCCAACTGGAGTTGTTCTCCCACAAGAACCACTCGGCTGATCCTTCTTCAATATGCCCTTCACCAACATGCAATGTTTCCTTGATTGAATTAGCTCTCACACCAATATTTGCGTCTAGAGCCCTTGCATTGAGGGCTATCTGAAAACGGCTGTGGGGCTGAAGTTGCCTGAGAATGTGGAGTTGGTGGCATGTGAAACCCGCATGTGGAGCATTCGTTTGTGTGGGATGCACACCAAGCTTCATTTCAGTCCTAGGCACTCAAAGGGCACAAAGCATAGAGTGTGAAAACTGAGTTTCCTTGAGAGCTGCTTGGAAGCCTGATGGTGTGTGAAGTTAGTGAGCCAAATGGAGTTGTTCTCCCACAAGAACCACTTGGGTGATCCTTCTTCAATATGCCCTTCACCAACATGCAGTGTTTCCTTGATTGAATTAGCTCTCACACCAATATTTGCGTCTAGAGCCTTTGCATTGAGGGCTATCTGAAAATGGCTGTGGCGCTGAAGTTGCCTGAGAATGTGGAGTTGGTGGCATGTGAAACCCGCATGTGGAGCATTCGTTTGTGTGGGATGCTCTACCAGGTTCATTCCTAGATAATGCACTCAAAGGGCACTAAGCATAGAGTGTGAAAACTGAGTTTCCTTGAGAGCTGCTTGGAAGCCTGATGGTGTGTGAAGTTAGTGAGCCAAATGGAGTTGTTCTCCCACAAGAACCACTCAGCTGATCCTTCTTCAATATGCCCTTCACCAACATGCAGTGTTTCCTTGATTGAATTAGCTCTCACACGAATATTTGCGTCTAGAGCCTTTGCATTGAGGGCTATCTGAAAACGGCTGTGGCGCTGACGTTGCCTGTGAATGTGCAGTTGTTGGCATGTGAAACCCGCATGTGGAGCATTCGTTTGTGTGGGATGCTCTACCAGGTTCATTCCTAGATAATGCACTCAAAGGGCACTAAGCATAGAGTGTGAAAACTGAGTTTCCTTGAGAGCTGCTTGGAAGCCTGATGGTGTGTGAAGTTAGTGAGCCAACTGGACTTGTTCTCCCACAAGAACCACTCGGCTGATCCTTCTTCAATATGCCCTTCACCAACATGCAGTGTTTCCTTGATTGAATTAGCTCTCACACGAATATTTGCGTCTAGAGCCTTTGCATTGAGGGCTATCTGAAAACGGCTGTGGCGCCGAAGTTGCCTGAGAATGTGGAGTTGGTGGCATGTGAAACCCGCATGTGGAGCATTCGTTTGTGTGGGATGCTGTACCAGGTTCATTCCTAGATAATGCACTCAAAGGGCACTAAGCATAGAGTGTGAAAACTGAGTTTCCTTGAGAGCTGCTTGGAAGCCTGATGGTGTGTGAAGTTAGTGAGCCAACTGGAGTTGTTCTCCCACAAGAACCACTCGGCTGATCCTTCTTCAATATGCCCTTCACCAACATGCAGTGTTTCCTTGATTGAATTAGCTCTCACACCAATATTTGCGTCTAGAGCCTTTGCATTGAGGGCTATCTGAAAACGGCTGTGGCGCTGAAGTTGCCTGAGAATGTGGAGTTGGTGGCATGTGAAACCCGCATGTGGAGCATTCGTTTGTGTGGGATGCACACCAAGCTTCATTTCCGTCCTAGGCACTCAAAGGGCACAAAGCATAGACTGTGAAAACTGAGTTTCCTTGAGAGCTGCTTGGAAGCCTGATGGTGTGTGAAGTTAGTGAGCCAACTGGAGTTGTTCTCCCACAAGAAGCACTCGGCTGATCCTTCTTCAATATGCCCTTCACCAACATGCAATGTTTCCTTGATTGAATTAGCTCTCACACCAATATTTGCGTCTAGAGCCCTTGCATTGAGGGCTATCTGAAAACGGCTGTGGGGCTGAAGTTGCCTGAGAATGTGGAGTTGGTGGCATGTGAAACCCGCATGTGGAGCATTCGTTTGTGTGGGATGCACACCAAGCTTCATTTCAGTCCTAGGCACTCAAAGGGCACAAAGCATAGAGTGTGAAAACTGAGTTTCCTTGAGAGCTGCTTGGAAACCTGATGGTGTGTGAAGTTAGTGAGCCAAATGGAGTTGTTCTCCCACAAGAACCACTTGGGTGATCCTTCTTCAATATGCCCTTCACCAACATGCAGTGTTTCCTTGATTGAATTAGCTCTCACACCAATATTTGCGTCTAGAGCCTTTGCATTGAGGGCTATCTGAAAACGGCTCTGGCGCTGAAGTTGCCTGAGAATGTGGAGTTGGTGGCATGTGAAACCCGCATGTGGAGCATTCGTTTGTGTGGGATGCTCTACCAGGTTCATTCCTAGATAATGCACTCAAAGGGCACTAAGCATAGAGTGTGAAAACTGAGTTTCCTTGAGAGCTGCTTGGAAGCCTGATGGTGTGTGAAGTTAGTGAGCCAAATGGAGTTGTTCTCCCACAAGAACCACTCAGCTGATCCTTCTTCAATATGCCCTTCACCAACATGCAGTGTTTCCTTGATTGAATTAGCTCTCACACGAATATTTGCGTCTAGAGCCTTTGCATTGAGGGCTATCTGAAAACGGCTGTGGCGCTGACGTTGCCTGTGAATGTGCAGTTGTTGGCATGTGAAACCCGCATGTGGAGCATTCGTTTGTGTGGGATGCTCTACCAGGTTCATTCCTAGATAATGCACTCAAAGGGCACTAAGCATAGAGTGTGAAAACTGAGTTTCCTTGAGAGCTGCTTGGAAGCCTGATGGTGTGTGAAGTTAGTGAGCCAACTGGACTTGTTCTCCCACAAGAACCACTCGGCTGATCCTTCTTCAATATGCCCTTCACCAACATGCAGTGTTTCCTTGATTGAATTAGCTCTCACACGAATATTTGCGTCTAGAGCCTTTGCATTGAGGGCTATCTGAAAACGGCTGTGGCGCCGAAGTTGCCTGAGAATGTGGAGTTGGTGGCATGTGAAACCCGCATGTGGAGCATTCGTTTGTGTGGGATGCTGTACCAGGTTCATTCCTAGATAATGCACTCAAAGGGCACTAAGCATAGAGTGTGAAAACTGAGTTTCCTTGAGAGCTGCTTGGAAGCCTGATGGTGTGTGAAGTTAGTGAGCCAAATGGAGTTGTTCTCCCACAAGAACCACTCGGCTGATCCTTCTTCAATATGCCCTTCACCAACATGCAGTGTTTCCTTGATTGAATTAGCTCTCACACCAATATTTGCGTCTAGAGCCTTTGCATTGAGGGCTATCTGAAAACGGCTGTGGCGCTGAAGTTGCCTGAGAATGTGGAGTTGGTGGCATGTGAAACCCGCATGTGGAGCATTCGTTTGTGTGGGATGCACACCAAGCTTCATTTCCGTCCTAGGCACTCAAAGGGCACAAAGCATAGACTGTGAAAACTGAGTTTCCTTGAGAGCTGCTTGGAAGCCTGATGGTGTGTGAAGTTAGTGAGCCAACTGGAGTTGTTCTCCCACAAGAAGCACTCGGCTGATCCTTCTTCAATATGCCCTTCACCAACATGCAATGTTTCCTTGATTGAATTAGCTCTCACACCAATATTTGCGTCTAGAGCCCTTGCATTGAGGGCTATCTGAAAACGGCTGTGGGGCTGAAGTTGCCTGAGAATGTGGAGTTGGTGGCATGTGAAACCCGCATGTGGAGCATTCGTTTGTGTGGGATGCACACCAAGCTTCATTTCAGTCCTAGGCACTCAAAGGGCACAAAGCATAGAGTGTGAAAACTGAGTTTCCTTGAGAGCTGCTTGGAAACCTGATGGTGTGTGAAGTTAGTGAGCCAAATGGAGTTGTTCTCCCACAAGAACCACTTGGGTGATCCTTCTTCAATATGCCCTTCACCAACATGCAGTGTTTCCTTGATTGAATTAGCTCTCACACCAATATTTGCGTCTAGAGCCTTTGCATTGAGGGCTATCTGAAAACGGCTGTGGCGCTGAAGTTGCCTGAGAATGTGGAGTTGGTGGCATGTGAAACCCGCATGTGGAGCATTCGTTTGTGTGGGATGCTCTACCAGGTTCATTCCTAGCTAATGCACTCAAAGGGCACTAAGCATAGAGTGTGAAAACTGAGTTTCCTTGAGAGCTGCTTGGAAGCCTGATGGTGTGTGAAGTTAGTGAGCCAAATGGAGTTGTTCTCCCACAAGAACCACTCAGCTGATCCTTCTTCAATATGCCCTTCACCAACATGCAGTGTTTCCTTGATTGAATTAGCTCTCACACCAATATTTGCGTCTAGAGCCTTTGCATTGAGGGCTATCTGAAAACGGCTGTGGCGCTGACGTTGCCTGTGAATGTGGAGTTGTTGGCATGTGAAACCCGCATGTGGAGCATTCGTTTGTGTGGGATGCTCTACCAGGTTCATTCCTAGATAATGCACTCAAAGGGCACTAAGCATAGAGTGTGAAAACTGAGTTTCCTTGAGAGCTGCTTGGAAGCCTGATGGTGTGTGAAGTTAGTGAGCCAACTGGACTTGTTCTCCCACAAGAACCACTCGGCTGATCCTTCTTCAATATGCCCTTCACCAACATGCAGTGTTTCCTTGATTGAATTAGCTCTCACACGAATATTTGCGTCTAGAGCCTTTGCATTGAGGGCTATCTGAAAACGGCTGTGGCGCTGAAGTTGCCTGAGAATGTGGAGTTGGTGGCATGTGAAACCCGCATGTGGAGCATTCGTTTGTGTGGGATGCTCTACCAGGTTCATTCCTAGATAATGCACTCAAAGGGCACTAAGCATAGAGTGTGAAAACTGATTTTCCTTGAGATCTGCTTGGAAGCCTGATGGTGTGTGAAGTTAGTGAGCCAAATGGAGTTGTTCTCCCACAAGAACCACTCGGCTGATCCTTCTTCAATATGCCCTTCACCAACATGCAGTGTTTCCTTGATTGAATTAGCTCTCACACCAATATTTGCGTCTAGAGCCTTTGCATTGAGGGCTATCTGAAAATGGCTGTGGCGCTGACGTTGCCTGTGAATGTGGAGTTGTTGGCATGTGAAACCCGCATGTGGAGCATTCGTTTGTGTGGGATGCTCTACCAGGTTCATTCCTAGATAATGCACTCAAAGGGCACTAAGCATAGAGTGTGAAAACTGAGTTTCCTTGAGAGCTGCTTGGAAGCCTGATGGTGTGTGAAGTTAGTGAGCCAACTGGAGTTGTTCTCCCACAAGAACCACTCGGCTGATCCTTCTTCAATATGCCCTTCACCAACATGCAGTGTTTCCTTGATTGAATTAGCTCTCACACCAATATTTGCGTCTAGAGCCTTTGCATTGAGGGCTATCTGAAAACGGCTGTGGCGCCGAAGTTGCCTGAGAATGTGGAGTTGGTGGCATGTGAAACCCGCATGTGGAGCATTCGTTTTTGTGGGATGCTCACCAAGCTTCATTTCAGTGCTAGGCACTGAAGGGCACTAAGCATAGAGTGTGAAAACTGAGTTTCCTTGAGAGCTGCTTGGAAGCCTGATGGTGTGTGAAGTTAGTGAGCCAAATGGAGTTGTTTTCCCACAAGAACCACTTGGCTGATCCTTCTTCAATATGCCCTTCACCAACATGCAGTGTTTCCTTGATTGAATTGGCTCTCACACCAATATTTGCGTCTAGAGCCTTTGCATTGAGGGCTATCTGAAAACGGCTGTGGCGCTGACGTTGCCTGAGAATGTGGAGTTGGTGGCATGTGAAACCCGCATGTGGAGCATTCGTTTGTGTGGGATGCTCACCAAGCTTCATTTCAGTCCTAGGCACTCAAAGGGCACTAAGCATAGAGTGTGAAAACTGAGTTTCCTTGAGAGCTGCTTGGAAGCCTGATGGTGTGTGAAGTTAGTGAGCCAAATGGAGTTGTTCTCCCACAAGAACCACTCAGCTGATCCTTCTTCAATATGCCGTTCACCAACATGCAATGTTTCCTTGATTGAATTAGCTCTCACACCAATATTTGCGTCTAGAGATTTGCATTGAGGGCTATCTGAAAACGGCTGTGGCGCTGAAGTTGCCTGTGAATGTGGAGTTGGTGGCATGTGAAACCCTCTTGTGGAGCATTCGTTTGTGTGGGATGCTCTACCAGGTTCATTCCTAGATAATGCACTCAAAGGGCACTAAGCATAGAGTGTGAAAACTGAGTTTCCTTGAGAGCTGCTTGGAAGCCTGATGGTATGTGAAGTTAGTGAGCCAACTGTAGTTGTTCTCCCACAAGAACCACTCGGCTGATCCTTCTTCAATATGCCCTTCACCAACATGCAGTGTTTCCTTGATTGAATTAGCTCTCACACCAATATTTGCGTCTAGAGCCTTTGCATTGAGGGCTATCTGAAAACGGCTGTGGCGCTGAAGTTGCCTGAGAATGTGGAGTTGGTGGCATGTGAAACCCGCATGTGGAGCATTCGTTTGTGTGGGATGCACACCAAGCTTCATTTCAGTCCTAGGCACTCAAAGGGCTGAAAGCATAGAGTGTGAAAACTGAGTTTCCTTGAGAGCTGCTTGGAAGCCTGATGGTGTGTGAAGTTAGTGAGCCAAATGGAGTTGTTCTCCCACTAGAACTAATCATCTGATCCTTCTTCAATATGCCCTTCACCAACATGCATGTTTCCTTGATTGAATTAGCTCTCACACCAATATTTGCGTCTAGAGCCTTTGCATTGAGGGCTATCTGAAAACGGCTGTGGCGCTGAAGTTGCCTGAGAATGTGGAGTTGGTGGCATGTGAAACCCGCATGTGGAGCATTCGTTTGTGTGGGATGCTCTACCAGGTTCATTCCTAGATAATGCACTCAAAGGGCACTAAGCATAGAGTGTGAAAACTGAGTTTCCTTGAGAGCTGCTTGGAAGCCTGATGGTGTGTGAAGTTAGTGAGCCAAATGGAGTTGTTCTCCCACAAGAACCACTCAGCTGATCCTTCTTCAATATGCCCTTCACCAACATGCAGTGTTTCCTTGATTGAATTAGCTCTCACACCAATATTTGCGTCTAGAGCCTTTGCATTGAGGGCTATCTGAAAACGGCTGTGGCGCCGAAGTTGCCTGAGAATGTGGAGTTGGTGGCATGTGAAACCCGCATGTGGAGCATTCGTTTGTGTGGGATGCTCTACCAGGTTCATTCCTAGATAATGCACTCAAAGGGCACTAAGCATAGAGTGTGAAAACTGAGTTTCCTTGAGAGCTGCTTGGAAGCCTGATGGTGTGTGAAGTTAGTGAGCCAAATGGAGTTGTTCTCCCACAAGGACAACTTGGCTGATCCTTCTTCAATATGCCCTTCACCAACATGCAGTGTTTCCTTGATTGAATTAGCTCTCACACCAATATTTGCGTCTAGAGCCTTTGCATTGAGGGCTATCTGAAAACGGCTGTGGCGCTGAAGTTGCCTGTGAATGTGGAGTTGGTGGCATGTGAAACCCGCATGTGGAGCATTCGTTTGTGTGGGATGCTCACCAAGCTTCATTTCAGTCCTAGGCACTGAAGGGCACTAAGCATAGAGTGTGAAAACTGAGTTTCCTTGAGAGCTGCTTGGAAGCCTGATGGTGTGTGAAGTTAGTGAGCCAACTGGAGTTGTTCTCCCACAAGAACCACTTGGCTGATCCTTCTTCAATATGCCCTTCACCAACATGCAGTGTTTCCTTGATTGAATTAGCTCTCACACCAATATTTGCGTCTAGAGCCTTTGCATTGAGGGCTATCTGAAAACGGCTGTGGCGCTGAAGTTGCCTGTGAATGTGGAGTTGGTGGCATGTGAAACCCGCATGTGGAGCATTCGTTTGTGTGGGATGCTCTACCAGGTTCCTTCCTAGATAATGCACTCAAAGGGCACTAAGCATAGAGTGTGAAAACTGAGTTTCCTTGAGAGCTGCTTGGAAGCCTGATGGTGTGTGAAGTTAGTGAGCCAAATGGAGTTGTTCTCCCACAAGAACCACTTGGCTGATCCTTCTTCAATATGCCCTTCACCAACATGCAGTGTTTCCTTGATTGAATTAGCTCTCACACCAATATTTGCGTCTAGAGCCTTTGCATTGAGGGCTATCTGAAAACGGCTGTGGCGCTGAAGTTGCCAGTGAATGTGGAGTTGGTGGCATGTGAAACCCGCATGTGGAGCATTCGTTTGTGTGGGATGCTCACCAAGCTTCATTTCAGTGCTAGGCACTGAAGGGCACTAAGCATAGAGTGTGAAAACTGAGTTTCCTTGAGAGCTGCTTGGAAGCCTGATGGTGTGTGAAGTTAGTGAGCCAAATGGAGTTGTTCTCACACAAGAACCACTTGGCTGATCCTTGTTCAATATGCCGTTCACCAACATGCATGTTTCCTTGATTGAATTAGCTCTCACACCAATATTTGCATCTAGAGCCTTTGCATTGAGGGCTATCTGAAAACGGCTGTGGCGCTGAAGTTGCCTGAGAATGTGGAGTTGGTGGCATGTGAAACCCTCTTGTGGAGCATTCGTTTGTGTGGGATGCTCTACCAGGTTCCTTCCTAGATAATGCACTCAAAGGGCACTAAGCATAGAGTGTGAAAACTGAGTTTCCTTGAGAGCTGCTTGGAAGCCTGATGGTATGTGAAGTTAGTGAGCCAACTGGAGTTGTTCTCCCACAAGAACCACTCGGCTGATCCTTCTTCAATATGCCCTTCACCAACATGCAGTGTTTCCTTGATTGAATTAGCTCTCACACCAATATTTGCGTCTAGAGCCTTTGCATTGAGGGCTATCTGAAAACGGCTGTGGCGCTGACGTTGCCTGAGAATGTGGAGTTGGTGGCATGTGAAACCCGCATGTGGAGCATTCGTTTGTGTGGGATGCTCACCAAGCTTCATTTCAGTCCTAGGCACTCAAAGGGCACTAAGCATAGAGTGTGAAAACTGAGTTTCCTTGAGAGCTGCTTGGAAGCCTGATGGTGTGTGAAGTTAGTGAGCCAAATGGAGTTGTTCTCCCACAAAAACCACTTGGCTGATCCTTCTTCAATATGCCCTTCACCAACATGCATGTTTCCTTGAATGAATTAGCTCTCACACCAATATTTGCGTCTAGAGCCTTTGCATTGAGGGCTATCTGAAAACGGCTGTGGCGCTGAAGTTGCCTGAGAATGTGGATTTGGTGGCATGTGAAACCCGCATGTGGAGCATTCGTTTGTGTGGGATGCTCTACCAGGTTCATTCCTAGATAATGCACTCAAAGGGCACTAAGCATAGAGTGTGAAAACTGAGTTTCCTTGAGAGCTGCTTGGAAGCCTGATGGTGTGTGAAGTTAGTGAGCCAAATGGAGTTGTTCTCCCACAAGAACCACTCAGCTGATCCTTCTTCAATATGCCCTTCACCAACATGCAGTGTTTCCTTGATTGAATTAGCTCTCACATGAATATTTGCGTCTAGAGCCTTTGCATTGAGGGCTATCTGAAAACGGCTGTGGCGCTGACGTTGCCTGTGAATGTGGAGTTTTTGGCATGTGAAACCCGCATGTGGAGCATTCGTTTGTGTGGGATGCTCTACCAGGTTCATTCCTAGATAATGCACTCAAAGGGCACTAAGCATAGAGTGTGAAAACTGAGTTTCCTTGAGAGCTGCTTGGAAGCCTGATGGTGTGTGAAGTTCGTGAGCCAACTGGGGTTGTTCTCCCACAAGAACCACTCGGCTGATCCTTCTTCAATATGCCCTTCACCAACATGCAGTGTTTCCTTGATTGAATTAGCTCTCACACCAATATTTGCGTCTAGAGCCTTTGCATTGAGGGCTATCTGAAAACGGCTGTGGCGCCGAAGTTGCCTGAGAATGTGGAGTTGGTGGCATGTGAAACCCGCATGTGGAGCATTCGTTTGTGTGGGATGCTCACCAAGCTTCATTTCAGTCCTAGGCACTCAAAGGGCACTAAGCATAGAGTGTGAAAACTGAGTTTCCTTGAGAGCTGCTTGGAAGCCTGATGGTGTGTGAAGTTAGTGAGCCAAATGGAGTTGTTCTCCCACAAGAACCACTCGGCTGATCCTTCTTCAATATCCCCTTCACCAACATGCAGTGTTTCCTTGATTGAGTTAGCTCTCACACCAATATTTGCGTCGAGAGCCTTTGCATTGAGGGCTATCTGAAAACGGCTATGGCGCTGACGTTGCCTGTGAATGTGGAGTTGGTGGCATGTGAAACCCACATGTGGAGCATTCGTTTGTGTGGGATGCTCACCAAGCCTCATTTCCCGTCCTAGGCACTCAAAGCGCACTAAGCATAGAGTGTGAAAACTGAGTTTCCTTGAGAGCTGCTTGGAAGCCTGATGGTGTGTGAAGTTAGTGAGCCAAATAGAGTTGTTCTCCCACAAGAACCACTCGGCTGATCCTTCTTCAATATGCCCTTCACCAACATGCAGTGTTTCCTTGATTGAATTAGCTCTCACACCAATATTTGCGCCTAGAGCCTTTGCATTGAGGGCTATCTGAAAACGGCTGTGGCGCTGAAGTTGCCTGAGAATGTGGAGTTGGTGGCATGTGAAACCCGCATGTGGAGCATTCGTTTGTGTGGGATGCTCTACCAGGTTCATTCCTCGATAAGGCACTCAAAGGGCACTAAGCATAGAGTGTGAAAACTGAGTTTCCTTGAGAGCTGCTTGGAAGCCTGATGGTGTGTGAAGTTAGTGAGCCAAATGGAGTTGTTCTCCCACAAGAACCACTCGGCTGATCCTTCTTCAATATGCCCTTCACCAACATGCAGTGTTTCCTTGATTGAATTAGCTCTCACACCAATATTTGCGTCTAGAGCCTTTGCATTGAGGGCTATCTGAAAACGGCTGTGGCCCTGAAGTTGCCTGTGAATGTGGAGTTGGTGGCATGTGAAACCCGCATGTGGAGCATTCGTTTGTGTGGGATGCTCTACCAGGTTCATTCCTAGATAATGCACTCAAAGGGCACTAGGCATAGAGTGTGAAAACTGAGTTTCCTTGAGAGCTGCTTGGAAGCCTGATGGTGTGTGAAGTTAGTGAGCCAAATGTAGTTGTTCTCCCACAAGAACCACTCGGCTGATCCTTCTTCAATATGCCCTTCACCAACATGCAGTGTTTCCTTGATTGAATTAGCTCTCACACCAATATTTGCATCTAGAGCCTTTGCATTGAGGGCTATCTGAAAACGGCTGTGGCGCTGAGGTCGCCTGAGAATGTGGAGTTGGTGGCATGTGAAACCCGCATGTGGAGCATTCGTTTGTGTGGGATGCTCACCAAGCTTCATTTCCGTACTAGGCACTCAAAGGGCACTAAGCATAGAGCGTGAAAACTGAGTTTCCTTGAGAGCTGCTTGGAAGCCTGATGGTGTGTGAAGTTAGTGAGCCAACTGGAGTTGTTCTCCCACAAGAACCACTCGGCTGATCCTTCTTCAATATGCCCTTCACCAACATGCAGTGTTTCCTTGATTGAATTAGCTCTCACACCAATATTTGCGTCTAAAGCCTTTGCATTGAGGGCTATCTGAAAACGGCTGTGGCGCCGAAGTTGCCTGTGAATGTGGAGTTGGTGGCATGTGAAACCCACATGTGGAGCATTCGTTTTTGTGGGATGCTCTACCAGGTTCATTCCTAGATAATGCACTCAAAGGGCACAAGGCATAGAGTGTGAAAACTGAGTTTCCTTGAGAGCTGCTTGGAAGCCTGATGGTGTGTGAAGTTAGTGAGCCAACTGGAGTTGTTCTCCCACAAGAACCACTCGGCTGATCCTTCTTCAATATGCCCTTCACCAACATGCAATGTTTCCTTGATTGAATTAGCTCTCACACCAATATTTGCGTCTAGAGCCTTTGCATTGAGGGCTATCTGAAAATGGCTGTGGCCCTGAAGTTGCCAGTGAATGTGGAGTTGGTGGCATGTGAAACCCACATGTGGAGCATTCGTTTGTGTGGGATGCTCTACCAGGTTCATTCCGAGATAATGCACTCAAAGGGCACTAAGCATAGAGTGTGAAAACTGAGTTTCCTTGAGAGCTGCTTGGAAGCCTGATGGTGTGTGAAGTTAGTGAGCCAAATAGAGTTGCTTTCCCACAAGAACCACTCGGCTGATCCTTCTTCAATATGCCCTTCACCAACATGCAATGTTTCCTTGATTGAATTAGCTCTCACACCAATATTTGCGTCTAGAGCCTTTGCATTGAGGGCTATCTGAAAACGGCTGTGGCGCTGAGGTCGCCTGAGAATGTGGAGTTGGTGGCATGTGAAACCCGCATGTGGAGCATTCGTTTGTGTGGGATGCTCACCAAGCTTCATTTCCGTCCTAGGCACTCAAAGGGCACTAAGCATAGAGTGTGAAAACTGAGTTTCCTTGAGAGCTGCTTGGAAGCCTGATGGTGTGTGAAGTTAGTGAGCCAAATGGAGTTGTTCTCCCACAAGAACCACTCGGCTGATCCTTCTTCAATATGCCCTTCACCAACATGCAGTGTTTCCTTGATTGAATTAGCTCTCACACCAATATTTGCGTCTAGAGCCTTTGCATTGAGGGCTATCTGAAAATGGCTGTGGCGCCGAAGTTGCCTGTGAATGTGGAGTTGGTGGCATGTGAAACCCACATATGGAGCATTCGTTTTTGTGGGATGCTCTACCAGGTTCATTCCTAGATAATGCACTCAAAGGGCACTAAGCATAGAGTGTGAAAACTGAGTTTCCTTGAGAGCTGCTTGGAAACCTGATGGTGTGTGAAGTTAGTGAGCCAACTGGAGTTGTTCTCCCACAAGAACCACTCGGCTGATCCTTCTTCAATATCCCCTTCACCAACATGCAATGTTTCCTTGATTGAATTAGCTCTCACACCAATATTTGCGTCTAGAGCCTTTGTATTGAGGGCTATCTGAAAACGGCTGTGGCGCTGAAGTTGCCTGTGAATGTGGAGTTGGTGGCATGTGAAACCCACATGTGGAGCATTCGTTTGTGTGGGATGCTCACCAAGCTTCATTTCCGTCCTAGGCACTCAAAGCGCACAAAGCATATAGTGTGAAAACTGAGTTTCCTTGAGAGCTGCTTGGAAGCCTGATGGTGTGTGAAGTTAGTGAGCCAAATAGAGTTGTTCTCCCACAAGAACCACTCGGCTGATCCTTCTTCAATATGCCCTTCACCAACATGCAGTGTTTCCTTGATTGAATTAGCTCTCACACCAATATTTGCGTCTAGAGCCTTTGCATTGAGGGCTATCTGAAAACGGCTGTGGCGCTGAAGTTGCCTGTGAATGTGGAGTTGGTGGCATGTGAAACCCGCATGTGGAGCATTCGTTTGTTTGGGATGCTCTACCAGGTTCATTCCTAGATAATGCACTCAAAGGGCACTAAGCATAGAGTGTGAAAACTGAGTTTCCTTGAGAGCTGCTTGGAAGCCTGATGGTGTGTGAAGTTAGTGAGCCAAATGGAGTTGTTCTCCCACAAGAACCACTCGGCTGATCCTTCTTCAATATGCCCTTCACCAACATGCAGTGTTTCCTTGATTGAATTAGCTCTCACACCAATATTTGCGTCTAGAGCCTTTGCATTGAGGGCTATCTGAAAACGGCTGTGGCGCTGAGGTCGCCTGAGAATGTGGAGTTGGTGGCATGTGAAACCCTCATGTGGAGCATTCGTTTGTGTGGGATGCTCACCAAGCTTCATTTCCGAACTAGGCACTCAAAGGGCACTAAGCATAGAGCGTGAAAACTGAGTTTCCTTGAGAGCTGCTTGGAAGCCTGATGGTGTGTGAATTTAGTGAGCCAACTGGAGTTGTTCTCCCACAAGAACCACTCGGCTGATCCTTCTTCAATATGCCCTTCACCAACATGCAGTGTTTCCTTGATTGAATTAGCTCTCACACCAATATTTGCGTCTAAAGCCTTTGCATTGAGGGCTATCTGAAAACGGCTGTGGCTCCGAAGTTGCCTGTGAATGTGGAGTTGGTGGCATGTGAAACCCGCATGTGGAGCATTCGTTTTTGTGGGATGCTCTACCAGGTTCATTCCTAGATAATGCACTCAAAGGGCACAAGGCATAGAGTGTGAAAACTGAGTTTCCTTGAGAGCTGCTTGGAAGCCTGATGGTGTGTGAAGTTAGTGAGCCAAATGGAGTTGTTCTCCCACAAGAACCACTCGGCTGATCCTTCTCCAATATGCCCTTCACCAACATGCAGTGTTTCCTTGATTGAATTAGCTCTCACACCAATATTTGCGTCTAAAGCCTTTGCATTGAGGGCTATCTGAAAACGGCTGTGGCGCCGAAGTTGCCTGTGAATGTGGAGTTGGTGGCATGTGAAACCCGCATGTGGAGCATTCGTTTTTGTGGGATGCTCTACCAGGTTCATTCCTAGATAATGCACTCAAAGGGCACAAGGCATAGAGTGTGAAAACTGAGTTTCCTTGAGAGCTGCTTGGAAGCCTGATGGTGTGTGAAGTTAGTGAGCCAACTGGAGTTGTTCTCCCACAAGAACCACTCGGCTGATCCTTCTTCAATATGCCCTTCACCAACATGCAGTGTTTCCTTGATTGAATTAGCTCTCACACCAATATTTGCGTCTAGAGCCTTTGCATTGAGGGCTATCTGAAAATGGCTGTGGCGCTGAAGTTGCCAGTGAATGTGAAGTTGGTGGCATGTGAAACCCGCATGTGGAGCATTCGTTTGTGTGGGATGCTCTACCAGGTTCATTCCTAGATAATGCACTCAAAGGGCACTAAGCATAGAGTGTGAAAACTGAGTTTCCTTGAGAGCTGCTTGGAAGCCTGATGGTGTGTGAAGTTAGTGAGCCAAATGGAGTTGTTCTCCCACAAGAACCACTCGGCTGATCCTTCTTCAATATGCCCTTCACCAACATGCAGTGTTTCCTTGATTGAATTAGCTCTCACACCAATATTTGCGTCTAGATCCTTTGCATTGAGGGCTATCTGAAAACGGCTGTGGCACTGACGTTGCCTGAGAATGTGGAGTTGGTGGCATGTGAAACCCGCATGTGGAGCATTCGTTTGTGTGGGATGCTCTACCAGGTTCATTCCTAGATAATGCACTCAAAGGGCACTAAGCATAGAGTGTGAAAACTGAGTTTCCTTGAGAGCTGCTTGGAAGCCTGATGGTGTGTGAAGTTAGTGAGCCAACTGGAGTTGTTCTCCCACAAGAACCACTCGGCTGATCCTTCTTCAATATGCCCTTCACCAACATGCAGTGTTTCCTCGATTGAATTAGCTCTCACACCAATATTTGCGTCTAGAGCCTTTGCATTGAGGGCTATCTGAAAACGGCTGTGGCGCTGAAGTTGCCTGTGAATGTGGAGTTGGTGGCATGTGAAACCCGCATGTGGAGCATTCGTTTGTGTGGGATGTTCTACCAGGTTCATTTCAGTCCTAGGCACTCAAAGGGCAGAAAGCATAGAGTGTGAAAACTGAGTTTCCTTGAGAGCTGCTTGGAAGCCTGATGGTGTGTGAAGTTAGTGAGCCAAATGGAGTTGTTCTCCCACAAGAACCACTCGGCTGATCCTTCTTCAATATGCCTTTCACCAACATGCTGTGTTTCCTTGATTGAATTAGCTCTCACACCAATATTTGCGTCTAAACCTTATTCATTGAGGGCTATCTGAAAACGGCTGTGGCGCTGAAGTTGCCTGAGAATGTGGAGTTGGTGGCATGTGAAACCCTCATGTGGAGCATTCGTTTGTGTGGGATGCTCTACCAGGTTCATTCCTAGATAATGCACTCAAAGGGCACTAAGCATAGAGTGTGAAAACTGAGTTTCCTTGAGAGCTGCTTGGAAGCCTGATGGTGTGTGAAGTTAGTGAGCCAACTGGAGTTGTTTTCCCACAGGAACCACTCGGCTGATCCTTCTTCAATATGCCCTTCACCAACATGCAGTGTTTCCTTGATTGAATTAGCTCTCACACCAATATTTGCGTCTAGAGCCTTTGCATTGAGGGCTATCTGAAAACGGCTGTGGCGCTGAGGTCGCCTGAGAATGTGGAGTTGGTGGCATGTGAAACCCTCATGTGGAGCATTCGTTTGTGTGGGATGCTCACCAAGCTTCATTTCCGTCCTAGGCACTCAAAGGGCACTAAGCATAGAGCGTGAAAACTGAGTTTCCTTGAGAGCTGCTTGGAAGCCTGATGGTGTGTGAAGTTAGTGAGCCAACTGGAGTTGTTCTCCCACAAGAACCACTTGGCTGATCCTTCTTCAATATGCCCTTCACCAACATGCAGTGTTTCCTTGATTGAATTAGCTCTCACACCAATATTTGCGTCTAAAGCCTTTGCATTGAGGGCTATCTGAAAACGGCTGTGGCGCTGAAGTTGCCTGTGAATGTGGAGTTGGTGGCATTTGAAACCCGCATGTGGAGCATTCGTTTGTGTGGGATGCTCTACCAGGTTCATTCCTGGATAATGCACTCAAAGGGCACTAAGCATAGAGTGTGAAAACTGAGTTTCCTTGAGAGCTGCTTGGAAACCTGATGGTGTGTGAAGTTAGTGAGCCAAATGGAGTTGTTCTCCCACAAGAACCACTCGGCTGATCCTTCTTCAATATCCCCTTCACCAACATGCAGTGTTTCCTTGATTGAGTTAGCTCTCACACCAATATTTGCGTCGAGAGCCTTTGCATTGAGGGCTATCTGAAAACGGCTATGGCGCTGACGTTGCCTGTGAATGTGGAGTTGGTGGCATGTGAAACCCACATGTGGAGCATTCGTTTGTGTGGGATGCTCACCAAGCCTCATTTCCCGTCCTAGGCACTCAAAGCGCACTAAGCATAGAGTGTGAAAACTGAGTTTCCTTGAGAGCTGCTTGGAAGCCTGATGGTGTGTGAAGTTAGTGACCCAAATGGAGTTGTTCTCCCACAAGAACCACTCGGCTGATCCTTCTTCAATATGCCCTTCACCAACATGCAGTGTTTCCTTGATTGAATTAGCTCTCACACCAATATTTGCGTCTAGAGCCTTTGCATTGAGGGCTATCTGAAAACGGCTGTGGCCCTGAAGTTGCCTGTGAATGTGGAGTTGGTGGCATGTGATACCCGCATGTGGAGCATTCGTTTGTGTGGGATGCTCTACCAGGTTCATTCCTAGATAATGCACTCAAAGGGCACTAGGCATAGAGTGTGAAAACTGAGTTTCCTTGAGAGCTGCTTGGAAGCCTGATGGTGTGTGAAGTTAGTGAGCCAACTGGAGTTGTTCTCCCACAAGAACCACTCGGCTGATCCTTCTTCAATATGCCCTTCACCAACATGCAGTGTTTCCTTGATTGAATTAGCTCTCACACCAATATTTGCGTCTAGAGCCTTTGCATTGAGGGCTATCTGAAAACGGCTGTGGCGCTGAGGTCGCCTGAGAATGTGGAGTTGGTGGCATGTGAAACCCGCATGTGGAGCATTCGTTTGTGTGGGATGCTCACCAAGCTTCCTTTCAGTCCTAGGCACTCAAAGGGCACTAAGCATAGAGCGTGAATACTGAGTTTCCTTGAGAGCTGCTTGGAAGCCTGATGGTGTGTGAAGTTAGTGAGCCAACTGGAGTTGTTCTCCCACAAGAACCACTCGGCTGATCCTTCTTCAATATGCCCTTCACCAACATGCAGTGTTTCCTTGATTGAATTAGCTCTCACACCAATATTTGCGTCTAAAGCCTTTGCATTGAGGGCTATCTGAAAACGGCTGTGGCGCCGAAGTTGCCTGTGAATGTGGAGTTGGTGGCATGTGAAACCCACATGTGGAGCATTCGTTTGTGTGGGATGCTCTACCAGGTTCATTCCTAGATAATGCACTCAAAGGGCACAAGGCATAGAGTGTGAAAACTGAGTTTCCTTGAGAGCTGCTTGGAAGCCTGATGGTGTGTGAATTTAGTGAGCCAACTGGAGTTGTTCTCCCACAAGAATCACTCGGCTGATCGTTCTTCAATATGCCCTTCACCAACATGCAGTGTTTCCTTGATTGAATTAGCTCTCACACCAATATTTGCGTCTAAAGCCTTTGCATTGAGGGCTATCTGAAAACGGCTGTGGCGCCGAAGTTGCCTGTGAATGTGGAGTTGGTGGCATGTGAAACCCGCATGTGGAGCATTCGTTTTTGTGGGATGCTCTACCAGGTTCATTCCTAGATAATGCACTCAAAGGGCACAAGGCATAGAGTGTGAAAACTGAGTTTCCTTGAGAGCTGCTTGGAAGCCTGATGGTGTGTGAAGTTAGTGAGCCAAATGGAGTTGTTCTCCCACAAGAACCACTCGGCTGATCCTTCTTCAATATGCCCTTCACCAACATGCAGTGTTTCCTTGATTGAATTAGCTCTCACACCAATATTTGCGTCTAAAGCCTTTGCATTGAGGGCTATCTGAAAACGGCTGTGGCTCCGAAGTTGCCTGTGAATGTGGAGTTGGTGGCATGTGAAACCCGCATGTGGAGCATTCGTTTTTGTGGGATGCTCTACCAGGTTCATTCCTAAATAATGCACTCAAAGGGCACAAGGCATAGAGTGTGAAAACTGAGTTTCCTTGAGAGCTGCTTGGAAGCCTGATGGTGTGTGAAGTTAGTGAGCCAACTGGAGTTGTTCTCCCACAAGAACCACTCGGCTGATCCTTCTTCAATATGCCCTTCACCAACATGCAGTGTTTCCTTGATTGAATTAGCTCTCACACCAATATTTGCGTCTAGAGCCTTTGCATTGAGGGCTATCTGAAAATGGCTGTGGCGCTGAAGTTGCCAGTGAATGTGAAGTTGGTGGCATGTGAAACCCGCATGTGGAGCATTCGTTTGTGTGGGATGCTCTACCAGGTTCATTCCTAGATAATGCACTCAAAGGGCACTAAGCATAGAGTGTGAAAACTGAGTTTCCTTGAGAGCTGCTTGGAAGCCTGATGGTGTGTGAAGTTAGTGAGCCAAATGGAGTTGTTCTCCCACAAGAACCACTCGGCTGATCCTTCTTCAATATGCCCTTCACCAACATGCAGTGTTTCCTTGATTGAATTAGCTCTCACACCAATATTTGCGTCTAGATCCTTTGCATTGAGGGCTATCTGAAAACGGCTGTGGCACTGACGTTGCCTGAGAATGTGGAGTTGGTGGCATGTGAAACCCGCATGTGGAGCATTCGTTTGTGTGGGATGCTCTACCAGGTTCATTCCTAGATAATGCACTCAAAGGGCACTAAGCATAGAGTGTGAAAACTGAGTTTCCTTGAGAGCTGCTTGGAAGCCTGATGGTGTGTGAAGTTAGTGAGCCAACTGGAGTTGTTCTCCCACAAGAACCACTCGGCTGATCCTTCTTCAATATGCCTTTCACCAACATGCTGTGTTTCCTTGATTGAATTAGCTCTCACACCAATTTTTGCGTCTAAACCTTTTTCATTGAGGGCTATATGAAAACGGCTGTGGCGCTGAAGTTGCCTGAGAATGTGGAGTTGGTGGCATGTGAAACCCTCATGTGGAGCATTCGTTTGTGTGGGATGCTCTACCAGGTTCATTCCTAGATAATGCACTCAAAGGGCACAAGGCATAGAAGTGAAAAACTGAGTTTCCTTGAGAGCTGCTTGGAAGCCGGATGGTGTGTGAAGTTAGTGGAGCCAACTGGAGTTGTTTTCCCACAAGAACCACTCGGCTGATCCTTCTTCAATATGCCCTTCACCAACATGCGTGTTTCCTTGATTGAATTAGCTCTCACAACAATATTTGCGTCTAGAGCCTTTGCATTGAGGGCTATCTGAAACGGCTGTGGCGCTGAGGTCGCCTGAGAATGTGGAGTTGGTGGCATGTGAACCCTCATGTGGAGCATTCGTTTGTGTGGGATGCTCACCAAGCTTCATTTCCGTCCTAGGCACTCAAAGGGCACTAAGCATAGAGCGTGAAAACTGAGTTTCCCTTGAGAGCTGCTTGGAAGCCTGATGTGTGTGAATTTAGTGAGCCAATGGAGTTGTTCTCCCACAAGAACCACTCGGCTGATCCTTCTTCAATATCCCCTTCACCAACATGCAGTGTTTCCTTGATTGAGTTAGCTCTCACACCAATATTTGCGTCGAGAGCCTTTGCATTGAGGGCTATCTGAAAACGGCTGTGGCGCTGCCGTTGCCTGTGAATGTGGAGTTGGTGGCATGTGAAACCCACATGTGGAGCATTCGTTTGTGTGGGATGCTCACCAAGCCTCATTTCCCGTCCTAGGCACTCAAAGCGCACTAAGCATAGAGTGTGAAAACTGAGTTTCCTTGAGAGCTGCTTGGAAGCCTGATGGTGTGTGAAGTTAGTGAGCCAAATAGAGTTGTTCTCCCACAAGAACCACTCGGCCTGATCCGTTCTTCAATATGCCCTTCACCCAACATGCAGTGTTTCCTGATTGAATTAGCTCTCACACCAATATTTGCGTCTAGAGCCTTTGCATTGAGGGCTATCTGAAAACGGCTGTGGCGCTGAAGTTGCCTGAGAATGTGGAGTTGTGGCATGTGAAACCCGCATGTGGAGCATTCGTTTGTGTGGATGCTCTACCAGGTTCAGTCCTAGATAAGGCACTCAAAGGGCACTAAGCATAGAGTGTGAAAACTGAGTTTCCTTGAGAGCTGCTTGAAGCCTGATGGTGTGTGAAGTTAGTGACCCAAATGGAGTTGTTCTCCCACAAGAACCACTCGGCTGATCTTCTTCAATATGCCCTTCACCAACATGCAGTGTTTCCTTGATTGAATTAGCTCTCACACCAATATTTGCGTCTAGAGCCTTTGCATTGAGGGCTACCTGAAAACGGCTGTGGCGCTGAAGTTGCCTGAGAATGTGGAGTTGGTGGCATGTGAAACCCGCATGTGAGCATTCGTTTGTGTGGGATGCTCTACCAGGTTCATTCCTAGATAATGCACTCAAGGGCACTAGGCATAGAGTGTGAAAACTGAGTTTCCTTGAGAGCTGCTTGGAAGCCTGATGGTGTGTGAAGTTAGTGAGCCAAATGGAGTTGTTCTCCCACAAGAACCACTCGGCTGATCTTTCTTCAATATGCCCTTCACCAACATGCAGTGTTTCCTTGATTGAATTAGCTCTCACACCAATATTTGCGCCTAGAGCCTTTGCATTGAGGGCTATCTGAAAACGGCTGTGGCGCTGAGGTCGCCTGAGAATGTGGAGTTGGTGGCATGTGAAACCCGCATGTGGAGCATTCGTTTGTGTGGATGCTCACCAAGCTTCCTTTCAGTCCTAGGCACTCAAAGGGCACTAAGCATAGAGCGTGAATACTGAGTTTCCTTGAGAGCTGCTTGGAAGCCTGATGGTGTGTGAAGTTAGTGAGCCAACTGGAGTTGTTCTCCCACAAGAACCACTCGGCTGATCCTTCTTCCAATATGCCCTTCACCAACATGCAGTGTTTCCTTGATTGAATTAGCTCTCACACCAATATTTGCGTCTAAAGCCTTTGCATTGAGGGCTATCTGAAAACGGCTGTGGCGCCGAAGTTGCCTGTGAATGTGGAGTTGGTGGCATGTGAAACCCACATGTGGAGCATTCGTTGTGTGGGATGCTCTACCAGGTTCATTCCTAGATAATGCACTCAAAGGGCACAAGGCATAGAGTGTGAAACTGAGTTTCCTGAGAGCTGCTTGGAAGCCTGATGGTGTGTGAATTTAGTGAGCCAACTGGAGTTGTTCTCCCAACAAGAACCACTCGGCTGATCGTTCTTCAATATGCC
The DNA here is from genome assembly GCF_030435755.1 of Ochotona princeps. Taxonomy (NCBI): domain Eukaryota; kingdom Metazoa; phylum Chordata; class Mammalia; order Lagomorpha; family Ochotonidae; genus Ochotona; species Ochotona princeps. The sequence goes on from NW_026700639.1 coordinate 26,766, forward strand.
CTTCACCAACATGCAGTGTTTCCTTGATTGAATTAGCTCTCACACCAATATTTGCGTCTAAAGCCTTTGCATTGAGGGCTATCTGAAAACGGCTGTGGCGCCGAAGTTGCCTGTGAATGTGGAGTTGGTGGCATGTGAAACCCGCATGTGGAGCATTCGTTTTTGTGGGATGCTCTACCAGGTTCATTCTAGATAATGCACTCAAAGGGCACAAGGCATAGAGTGTGAAAACTGAGTTTCCTTGAGGAGCTGCATGGAAGCCTGATGGTGTGTGAAGTTAGTGAGCCAAATGGAGTTGTTCTCCACAAGAACCACTCGGCTGATCCTTCTTCAATATGCCCTTCACCAACATGCCAGTGTTTCCTTGATTGAATTAGCTCTCACACCAATATTTGCGTCTAAAGCCTTTGCATTGAGGGCTATCTGAAAACGGCTGTGGCTCCGAAGTTGCCTGTGAATGTGGAGTTGGTGGCATGTGAAACCCGCATGTGGAGCATTCGTTTTGTGGGGATGCTCTACCAGGTTCATTCCTAAATAATGCACTCAAAGGGCACAAGGCATAGAGTGTGAAAACTGAGTTTCCTTGAGAGCTGCTTGGAAGCCTGATGGTGTGTGAAGTTAGTGAGCCAACTGGAGTTGTTCTCCCACAAGAACCACTCGGCTGATCCTTCTTCAATATGCCCTTCACCACATGCAGTGTTTCCTTGATTGAATTAGCTCTCACACCAATATTTGCGTCTAGAGCCTTTGCATTGAGGGCTATCTGAAAATGCTGTGGCGCTGAAGTTGCCAGTGAATGTGAAGTTGGTGGCATGTGAAACCCGCATGTGGAGCATTCGTTTGTGTGGGATGCTCTACCAGGTTCATTCCTAGATAATGCACTCAAAGGGCACTAAGCATAGAGTGTGAAAACTGAGTTTCCCTTGAGAGCTGCTTGGAAGCCTGATGGTGTGTGAAGTTAGTGAGCCAAATGGAGTTGTTCTCCCACAAGAACCACTCGGCTGATCCTTCTTCAATATGCCCTTCACCAACATGCAGTGTTTCCTTGATTGAATTAGCTCTCACACCAATATTTGCGTCTAGATCCTTTGCATTGAGGGCTATCTGAAAACGGCTGTGGCACTGACGTTGCCTGAGAATGTGGAGTTGGTGGCATGTGAAACCCGCATGTGGAGCATTCGTTTGTGTGGGATGCTCTACAGGTTCATTCCTAGATATGCACTCAAAGGGCACTAAGCATAGAGTGTGAAAACTGAGTTTCCTTGAGAAGCTGCTTGGAAGCCTGATGGTGTGTGAAGTTAGTGAGCCAACTGGAGTTGTTCTCCCACAAGAACCACTCGGCTGATCCTTCTTCAATATGCCCTTCACCAACATGCAGTGTTTCCTCGATTGAATTAGCTCTCACACCAATATTGCGTCTAGAGCCTTTGCATTGAGGGCTATCTGAAAACGGCTGTGGCGCTGAGTTGCCTGTGAATGTGAGTTGGTGGCATGTGAAACCCGCATGTGGAGCATTCGTTTGTGTGGGATGTTCTACCAGGTTCATTTCAGTCCTAGGCACTCAAAGGGCAGTAAGCATAGAGTGTGAAAACTGAGTTCCTTGAGAGCTGCTTGGAAGCCTGATGGTGTGTGAAGTTAGTGAGCCAAATGGAGTTGTTCTCCCACAAGAACCACTCGGCTGATCCTTCTTCAATATGCCTTTCACCAACATGCTGTGTTTCCTTGATTGGAATTAGCTCTCACACCAATTTTTGCGTCTAAACCTTTTTCATTGAGGGCTATATGAAAACGGCTGTGGCGCTGAAGTTGCCTGAGGAATGTGGAGTTGGTGGCATGTGAAACCCTCATGTGGAGCATTCGTTTGTGTGGGATGCTCTACCAGGTTCATTCCTAGATAATGCACTCAAAGGGCACAAGGCATAGAGTGTGAAACTGAGTTTCCTTGAGAGCTGCTTGAAGCCGGATGGTGTGTGAAGTTAGTGAGCCAACTGGAGTTGTTTTTCCCACAAGAACCACTCGGCTGATCCTTCTTCATATGCCCTTCACCAACATGCAGTGTTTCCTTGATTGAATTAGCTCTCACAACAATATTTGCGTCTAGAGCCTTTGCATTGAGGGCTATCTGAAAACGGCTGTGGCGCTGAGGTCGCCTGAGAATGTGGAGTTGGTGGCATGTGAAACCCTCATGTGGAGCATTCGTTTGTGTGGGATGCTCACCAAGCTTCATTTCCGTCCTAGCACTCAAAGGGGCACTAAGCATAGAGCGTGAAAACTGAGTTTCCTTGAGAGCTGCTTGGAAGCCTGATGGTGTGTGAAGTTAGTGAGCCAAATGAGTTGTTCTCCCACAAGAACCACTCGGCTGATCCTTCTTCAATATCCCCTTCACCAACATGCAGTGTTTCCTTGATTGAGTTAGCTCTCACACCAATATTTGCGTCGAGAGCCTTTGCATTGAGGGCTATCTGAAAACGGCTGTGGCGCTGCCGTTGCCTGTGAATGTGGAGTTGGTGGCATGTGAAACCCACATGTGGAGCATTCGTTTGTGTGGGATGCTCACCAAGCCTCATTTCCCGTCCTAGCACTCAAAGCGCACTAAGCATAGAGTGTGAAACTGAGTTTCCTTGAGAGCTGCTTGGAAGCCTGATGGTGTGTGAAGTTAGTGAGCCAAATAGAGTTGTTCTCCCACAAGAACCACTCGGCTGATCCTTCTTCAATATGCCCTTCACCAACATGCAGTGTTTCCTTGATTGAATTAGCTCTCACACCAATATTTGCGTCTAGAGCCTTTGCATTGAGGGCTATCTGAAAACGGCTGTGGCGCTGAAGTTGCCTGAGAATGTGGAGTTGGTGGCATGTGAAACCCGCATGTGGAGCATTCGTTTGTGTGGGATGCTCTACCAGGTTCAGTCCTAGATAAGGCACTCAAGGGCACTAAGCATAGAGTGTGAAAACTGAGTTTCCTTGAGAGCTGCTTGGAAGCCTGATGGTGTGTGAAGTTAGTGACCCAAATGGAGTTGTTCTCCCACAAGAACCACTCGGCTGATCCTTCTTCAATATGCCCTTCACCAACATGCAGTGTTTCCTTGATTGAATTAGCTCTCACACCAATATTTGCGTCTAGAGCCTTTGCATTGAGGGCTACCTGAAAACGGCTGTGGCGCTGAAGTTGCCTGAGAATGTGGAGTTGGTGGCATGTGAAACCCGCATGTGGAGCATTCGTTTGTGTGGGATGCTCTACCAGGTTCATTCCTAGATAATGCACTCAAAGGGCACTAGGCATAGAGTGTGAAAACTGAGTTTCCTTGAGAGCTGCTTGGAAGCCTGATGGTGTGTGAAGTTAGTGAGCCAAATGGAGTTGTTCTCCCACAAGAACCACTCGGCTGATCCTTCTTCAATATGCCCTTCACCAACATGCAGTGTTTCCTTGATTGAATTAGCTCTCACACCAATATTTGCGTCTAGAGCCTTTGCATTGAGGGCTATCTGAAAACAGCTGTGGCGCTGAGGTCGCCTGAGAATGTGGAGTTGGTGGCATGTGAAACCCGCATGTGGAGCATTCGTTTGTGTGGGATGCTCACCAAGCTTCATTTCCGTCCTAGGCACTCAAAGGGCACTAAGCATAGAGCGTGAAAACTGAGTTTCCTTGAGAGCTGCTTGGAAGCCTGATGGTGTGTGAAGTTAGTGAGCCAACTGGAGTTGTTCTCCCACAAGAACCACTCGGCTGATCCTTCTTCAATATGCCCTTCACCAACATGCAGTGTTTCCTTGATTGAATTAGCTCTCACACCAATATTTGCGTCTAAAGCCTTTGCATTGAGGGCTATCTGAAAACGGCTGTGGCGCCGAAGTTGCCAGTGAATGTGGAGTTGGTGGCATGTGAAACCCACATGTGGAGCATTCGTTTGTGTGGGATGCTCTACCAGGTTCATTCCTAGATAATGCACTCAAAGCGCACAAGGCATAGAGTGTGAAAACTGAGTTTCCTTGAGAGCTGCTTGGAAGCCTGATGGTGTGTGAAGTTAGTGAGCCAACTGGAGTTGTTCTCCCACAAGAACCACTCGGCTGATCCTTCTTCAATATGCCCTTCACCAACATGCAATGTTTCCTTGATTGAATTAGCTCTCACACAAATATTTGCGTCTAGAGCCTTTGCATTGAGGGCTATCTGAAAATGGCTGTGGCCCTGAAGTTGCCAGTGAATGTGGAGTTGGTGGCATGTGAAACCCACATGTGGAGCATTCGTTTGAGTGGGATGCTCTACCAGGTTCATTCCTAGATAATGCACTCAAAGGGCACTAAGCATAGAGTGTGAAAACTGAGTTTCCTTGAGAGCTGCTTGGAAGCCTGATGGTGTGTGAAGTTAGTGAGCCAACTGGAGTTGTTCTCCCACAAGAACCACTCGGCTGATCCTTCTTCAATATGCCCTTCACCAACATGCAATGTTTCCTTGATTGAATTAGCTCTCACACAAATATTTGCGTCTAGAGCCTTTGCATTGAGGGCTATCTGAAAATGGCTGTGGCCCTGAAGTTGCCAGTGAATGTGGAGTTGGTGGCATGTGAAACCCACATGTGGAGCATTCGTTTGAGTGGGATGCTCTACCAGGTTCATTCCGAGATAATGCACTCAAAGGGCACTAAGCATAGAGTGTGAAAACTGAGTTTTCTTGAGAGCTGCTTGGAAGCCTGATGGTGTGTGAAGTTAGTGAGCCAACTGGAGTTGCTTTCCCACAAGAACCACTCGGCTGATCCTTCTTCAATATGCCCTTCACCAACATGCAATGTTTCCTTGATTGAATTAGCTCTCACACCAATATTTGCGTCTAGAGCCTTTGCATTGAGGGCTATCTGAAAACGGCTGTGGCGCTGAGGTCGCCTGAGAATGTGGAGTTGGTGGCATGTGAAACCCGCATGTGGAGCATTCGTTTGTGTGGGATGCTCACCAAGCTTCATTTCAGTCCTAGGCACTCAAAGGGCACTAAGCATAGAGTGTGAAAACTGAGTTTCCTTGAGAGCTGCTTGGAAGCCTGATGGTGTGTGAAGTTAGTGAGCCAACTGGAGTTGTTCTCCCACAAGAACCACTCGGCTGATCCTTCTTCAATATGCCCTTCACCAACATGCAGTGTTTCCTTGATTGAATTAGCTCTCACACCAATATTTGCGTCTAGAGCCTTTGCATTGAGGGCTATCTGAAAATGGCTGTGGCGCCGAAGTTGCCTGTGAATGTGGAGTTGGTGGCATGTGAAACCCACATGTGGAGCATTCGTTTGTGTTGGATGCTCTACCAGGTTCATTCCTAGATAATGCACTCAAAGGGCACTAAGCATAGAGTGTGAAAACTGAGTTTCCTTGAGAGCTGCTTGGAAGCCTGATGGTGTGTGAAGTTAGTGAGCCAACTGGAGTTGTTCTCCCACAAGAACCACTCGGCTGATCCTTCTTCAATATGCCCTTCACCAACATGCAGTGTTTCCTTGATTGAATTAGCTCTCACACCAATATTTGCGTCTAGAGCCTTTGCATTGAGGGCTATCTGAAAACGGCTGTGGCCCTGAAGTTGCCTGTGAATGTGGAGTTGGTGGCATGTGAAACCCACATGTGGAGCATTCGTTTGTGTGGGATGCTCTACCAGGTTCATTCCTAGATAATGCACTCAAAGGGCACTAGGCATAGAGTGTGAAAACTGAGTTTCCTTGAGAGCTGCTTGGAAGCCTGATGGTGTGTGAAGTTAGTGAGCCAAATGGAGTTGTTCTCCCACAAGAACCACTCGGCTGATCCTTCTTCAATATGCCCTTCACCAACATGCAGTGTTTCCTTGATTGAATTAGCTCTCACACCAATATTTGCGTCTAGAGCCTTTGCATTGAGGGCTATCTGAAAACGGCTGTGGCGCTGAGGTCGCCTGAGAATGTGGAGTTGGTGGCATGTGAAACCCTCATGTGGAGCATTCGTTTGTGTGGGATGCTCACCAAGCTTCATTTCAGAACTAGGCACTCAAAGGGCACTAAGCATAGAGCGTGAAAACTGAGTTTCCTTGAGAGCTGCTTGGAAGCCTGATGGTGTGTGAAGTTAGTGAGCCAAATGGAGTTGTTCTCCCACAAGAACCACTCGGCTGATCCTTCTTCAATATGCCCTTCACCAACATGCAATGTTTCCTTGATTGAATTAGCTCTCATACCAATATTTGCCTCTAAAGCCTTTGCATTGAGGGCTATCTGAAAACGGCTGTGGCGCCGAAGTTGCCTGTGAATGTGGAGTTGGTGGCATGTGAAACCCGCATGTGGAGCATTCGTTTTTGTGGGATGCTCTACCAGGTTCATTCCTAGATAATGCACTCAAAGGGCACAAGGCATAGAGTGTGAAAACTGAGTTTCCTTGAGAGCTGCTTGGAAGCCTGATGGTGTGTGAAGTTAGTGAGCCAAATGGAGTTGTTCTCCCTCAAGAACCACTCGGCTGATCCTTCTTCAATATGCCCTTCACCAACATGCAGTGTTTCCTTGATTGAATTAGCTCTCACACCAATATTTGCGTCTAGAGCCTTTGCATTGAGGGCTATCTGAAAACGGCTGTGGCCCTGAAGTTGCCTGTGAATGTGGAGTTGGTGGCATGTGAAACCCACATGTGGAGCATTCGTTTGTGTGGGATGCTCTACCAGGTTCATTCCTAGATAATGCACTCAAAGGGCACTAGGCATAGAGTGTGAAAACTGAGTTTCCTTGAGAGCTGCTTGGAAGCCTGATGGTGTGTGAAGTTAGTGAGCCAAATGGAGTTGTTCTCCCACAAGAACCAATCGGCTGATCCTTCTTCAATATGCCCTTCACCAACATGCAGTGTTTCCTTGATTGAATTAGCTCTCACACCAATATTTGCGTCTAGAGCCTTTGCATTGAGGGCTATCTGAAAACGGCTGTGGCGCTGAGGTCGCCTGAGAATGTGGAGTTGGTGGCATGTGAAACCCTCATGTGGAGCATTCGTTTGTGTGGGATGCTCACCAAGCTTCATTTCCGAACTAGGCACTCAAAGGGCACTAAGCATAGAGCGTGAAAACTGAGTTTCCTTGAGAGCTGCTTGGAAGCCTGATGGTGTGTGAATTTAGTGAGCCAACTGGAGTTGTTCTCCCACAAGAACCACTCGGCTGATCCTTCTTCAATATGCCCTTCACCAACATGCAGTGTTTCCTTGATTGAATTAGCTCTCACACCAATATTTGCGTCTAGAGCCTTTGCATTGAGGGCTATCTGAAAATGGCTGTGGCGCCGAAGTTGCCTGTGAATGTGGAGTTGGTGGCATGTGAAACCCACATGTGGAGCATTCGTTTGTGTGGGATGCTCTACCAGGTTCATTCCTAGATAATGCACTCAAAGGGCACTAAGCATAGAGTGTGAAAACTGAGTTTCCTTGAGAGCTGCTTGGAAGCCTGATGGTGTGTGAAGTTAGTGAGCCAACTGGAGTTGTTCTCCCACAAGAACCACTCGGCTGATCCTTCTTCAATATGCCCTTCACCAACATGCAGTGTTTCCTTGATTGAATTAGCTCTCACACCAATATTTGCGTCTAGAGCCTTTGCATTGAGGGCTATCTGAAAACGGCTGTGGCCCTGAAGTTGCCTGTGAATGTGGAGTTGGTGGCATGTGAAACCCACATGTGGAGCATTCGTTTGTGTGGGATGCTCTACCAGGTTCATTCCTAGATAATGCACTCAAAGGGCACTAGGCATAGAGTGTGAAAACTGAGTTTCCTTGAGAGCTGCTTGGAAGCCTGATGGTGTGTGAAGTTAGTGAGCCAAATGGAGTTGTTCTCCCACAAGAACCACTCGGCTGATCCTTCTTCAATATGCCCTTCACCAACATGCAGTGTTTCCTTGATTGAATTAGCTCTCACACCAATATTTGCGTCTAGAGCCTTTGCATTGAGGGCTATCTGAAAACGGCTGTGGCGCTGAGGTCGCCTGAGAATGTGGAGTTGGTGGCATGTGAAACCCTCATGTGGAGCATTCGTTTGTGTGGGATGCTCACCAAGCTTCATTTCAGAACTAGGCACTCAAAGGGCACTAAGCATAGAGCGTGAAAACTGAGTTTCCTTGAGAGCTGCTTGGAAGCCTGATGGTGTGTGAAGTTAGTGAGCCAACTGGAGTTGTTCTCCCACAAGAACCACTCGGCTGATCCTTCTTCAATATGCCCTTCACCAACATGCAGTGTTTCCTTGATTGAATTAGCTCTCATACCAATATTTGCCTCTAAAGCCTTTGCATTGAGGGCTATCTGAAAACGGCTGTGGCGCCGAAGTTGCCTGTGAATGTGGAGTTGGTGGCATGTGAAACCCGCATGTGGAGCATTCGTTTTTGTGGGATGCTCTACCAGGTTCATTCCTAGATAATGCACTCAAAGGGCACAAGGCATAGAGTGTGAAAACTGAGTTTCCTTGAGAGCTGCTTGGAAGCCTGATGGTGTGTGAAGTTAGTGACCCAAATGGAGTTGTTCTCCCTCAAGAGCCACTCGGCTGATCCTTCTTCAATATGCCCTTCACCAACATGCAGTGTTTCCTTGATTGAATTAGCTCTCACACCAATATTTGCGTCTAGAGCCTTTGCATTGATGGCTATCTGAAAACGGCTGTGGCCCTGAAGTTGCCTGTGAATGTGGAGTTGGTGGCATGTGAAACCCACATGTGGAGCATTCGTTTGTGTGGGATGCTCTACCAGGTTCATTCCTAGATAATGCACTCAAAGGGCACTAGGCATAGAGTGTGAAAACTGAGTTTCCTTGAGAGCTGCTTGGAAGCCTGATGGTGTGTGAAGTTAGTGAGCCAAATGGAGTTGTTCTCCCACAAGAACCACTCGGCTGATCCTTCTTCAATATGCCCTTCACCAACATGCAGTGTTTCCTTGATTGAATTAGCTCTCACACCAATATTTGCGTCTAGAGCCTTTGCATTGAGGGCTATCTGAAAACGGCTGTGGCGCTGAGGTCGCCTGAGAATGTGGAGTTGGTGGCATGTGAAACCCTCATGTGGAGCATTCGTTTGTGTGGGATGCTCACCAAGCTTCATTTCCGAACTAGGCACTCAAAGGGCACTAAGCATAGAGCGTGAGAACTGAGGTTCCTTGAGAGCTGCTTGGAAGCCTGATGGTGTGTGAAGTTAGTGAGCCAACTGGAGTTGTTCTCCCACAAGAACCACTCGGCTGATCCTTCTTCAATATGCCCTTCACCAACATGCAGTGTTTCCTTGATTGAATTAGCTCTCACACCAATATTTGCGTCTAAAGCCTTTGCATTGAGGGCTATCTGAAAACGGCTGTGGCTCCGAAGTTGCCTGTGAATGTGGAGTTGGTGGCATGTGAAACCCGCATGTGGAGCATTCGTTTTTGTGGGATGCTCTACCAGGTTCATTCCTAGATAATGCACTCAAAGGGCACAAGGCATAGAGTGTGAAAACTGAGTTTCCTTGAGAGCTGCTTGGAAGCCTGATGGTGTGTGAAGTTAGTGAGCCAACTGGAGTTGTTCTCCCACAAGAACCACTCGGCTGATCCTTCTTCAATATGCCCTTCACCAACATGCAGTGTTTCCTTGATTGAATTAGCTCTCACACCAATATTTGCGTCTAAAGCCTTTGCATTGAGGGCTATCTGAAAACGGCTGTGGCGCCGAAGTTGCCTGTGAATGTGGAGTTGGTGGCATGTGAAACCCGCATGTGGAGCATTCGTTTTTGTGGGATGCTCTACCAGGTTCATTCCTAGATAATGCACTCAAAGGGAACAAGGCATAGAGTGTGAAAACTGAGTTTCCTTGAGAGCTGCTTGGAAGCCTGATGGTGTGTGAAGTTAGTGAGCCAACTGGAGTTGTTCTCCCACAAGAACCACTCGGCTGATCCTTCTTCAATATGCCCTTCACCAACATGCAGTGTTTCCTTGATTGAATTAGCTCTCACACCAATATTTGCGTCTAGAGCCTTTGCATTGAGGGCTATCTGAAAATGGCTGTGGCGCTGAAGTTGCCAGTGAATGTGAAGTTGGTGGCATGTGAAACCCGCATGTGGAGCATTCGTTTGTGTGGGATGCTCTACCAGGTTCATTCCTAGATAATGCACTCAAAGGGCACTAAGCATAGAGTGTGAAAACTGAGTTTCCTTGAGAGCTGCTTGGAAGCCTGATGGTGTGTGAAGTTAGTGAGCCAAATGGAGTTGTTCTCCCACAAGAACCACTCGGCTGATCCTTCTTCAATATGCCCTTCACCAACATGCAGTGTTTCCTTGATTGAATTAGCTCTCACACCAATATTTGCGTCTAGATCCTTTGCATTGAGGGCTATCTGAAAACGGCTGTGGCACTGACGTTGCCTGAGAATGTGGAGTTGGTGGCATGTGAAACCCGCATGTGGAGCATTCGTTTGTGTGGGATGCTCTACCAGGTTCATTCCTAGATAATGCACTCAAAGGGCACTAAGCATAGAGTGTGAAAACTGAGTTTCCTTGAGAGCTGCTTGGAAGCCTGATGGTGTGTGAAGTTAGTGAGCCAACTGGAGTTGTTCTCCCACAAGAACCACTCGGCTGATCCTTCTTCAATATGCCCTTCACCAACATGCAGTGTTTCCTCGATTGAATTAGCTCTCACACCAATATTTGCGTCTAGAGCCTTTGCATTGAGGGCTATCTGAAAACGGCTGTGGCGCTGAAGTTGCCTGTGAATGTGGAGTTGGTGGCATGTGAAACCCGCATGTGGAGCATTCGTTTGTGTGGGATGTTCTACCAGGTTCATTTCAGTCCTAGGCACTCAAAGGGCAGTAAGCATAGAGTGTGAAAACTGAGTTTCCTTGAGAGCTGCTTGGAAGCCTGATGGTGTGTGAAGTTAGTGAGCCAACTGGAGTTGTTCTCCCACAAGAACCACTCGGCTGATCCTTCTTCAATATGCCCTTCACCAACATGCAGTGTTTCCTTGATTGAATTAGCTCTCACACCAATATTTGCGTCTAGAGCCTTTGCATTGAGGGCTATCTGAAAATGGCTGTGGCGCCGAAGTTGCCTGTGAATGTGGAGTTGGTGGCATGTGAAACCCACATGTGGAGCATTCGTTTGTGTGGGATGCTCTACCAGGTTCATTCCTAGATAATGCACTCAAAGGGCACTAAGCATAGAGTGTGAAAACTGAGTTTCCTTGAGAGCTACTTGGAAGCCTGATGGTGTGTGAAGTTAGTGAGCCAACTGGAGTTGTTCTCCCACAAGAACCACTCGGCTGATCCTTCTTCAATATGCCCTTCACCAACATGCAGTGTTTCCTTGATTGAATTAGCTCTCACACCAATATTTGCGTCTAGAGCCTTTGCATTGAGGGCTATCTGAAAACGGCTGTGGCCCTGAAGTTGCCTGTGAATGTGGAGTTGGTGGCATGTGAAACCCACATGTGGAGCATTCGTTTGTGTGGGATGCGCTACCAGGTTCATTCCTAGATAATGCACTCAAAGGGCACTAGGCACAGAGTGTGAAAACTGAGTTTCCTTGAGAGCTGCTTGGAAGCCTGATGGTGTGTGAAGTTAGTGAGCCAAATGGAGTTGTTCTCCCACAAGAACCACTCGGCTGATCCTTCTTCAATATGCCCTTCACCAACATGCAGTGTTTCCTTGATTGAATTAGCTCTCACACCAATATTTGCGTCTAGAGCCTTTGCATTGAGGGCTATCTGAAAACGGCTGTGGCGCTGAGGTCGCCTGAGAATGTGGAGTTGGTGGCATGTGAAACCCTCATGTGGAGCATTCGTTTGTGTGGGATGCTCACCAAGCTTCATTTCAGAACTAGGCACTCAAAGGGCACTAAGCATAGAGCGTGAAAACTGAGTTTCCTTGAGAGCTGCTTGGAAGCCTGATGGTGTGTGAAGTTAGTGAGCCAACTGGAGTTGTTCTCCCACAAGAACCACTCGGCTGATCCTTCTTCAATATGCCCTTCACCAACATGCAGTGTTTCCTTGATTGAATTAGCTCTCATACCAATATTTGCCTCTAAAGCCTTTGCATTGAGGGCTATCTGAAAACGGCTGTGGCGCCGAAGTTGCCTGTGAATGTGGAGTTGGTGGCATGTGAAACCCGCATGTGGAGCATTCGTTTTTGTGGGATGCTCTACCAGGTTCATTCCTAGATAATGCACTCAAAGGGCACAAGGCATAGAGTGTGAAAACTGAGTTTCCTTGAGAGCTGCTTGGAAGCCTGATGGTGTGTGAAGTTAGTGACCCAAATGGAGTTGTTCTCCCTCAAGAACCACTCGGCTGATCCTTCTTCAATATGCCCTTCACCAACATGCAGTGTTTCCTTGATTGAATTAGCTCTCACACCAATATTTGCGTCTAGAGCCTTTGCATTGATGGCTATCTGAAAACGGCTGTGGCCCTGAAGTTGCCTGTGAATGTGGAGTTGGTGGCATGTGAAACCCACATGTGGAGCATTCGTTTGTGTGGGATGCTCTACCAGGTTCATTCCTAGATAATGCACTCAAAGGGCACTAGGCATAGAGTGTGAAAACTGAGTTTCCTTGAGAGCTGCTTGGAAGCCTGATGGTGTGTGAAGTTAGTGAGCCAAATGGAGTTGTTCTCCCACAAGAACCACTCGGCTGATCCTTCTTCAATATGCCCTTCACCAACATGCAGTGTTTCCTTGATTGAATTAGCTCTCACACCAATATTTGCGTCTAGAGCCTTTGCATTGAGGGCTATCTGAAAACGGCTGTGGCGCTGAGGTCGCCTGAGAATGTGGAGTTGGTGGCATGTGAAACCCTCATGTGGAGCATTCGTTTGTGTGGGATGCTCACCAAGCTTCATTTCCGAACTAGGCACTCAAAGGGCACTAAGCATAGAGCGTGAAAACTGAGTTTCCTTGAGAGCTGCTTGGAAGCCTGATGGTGTGTGAAGTTAGTGAGCCAACTGGAGTTGTTCTCCCACAAGAACCACTCGGCTGATCCTTCTTCAATATGCCCTTCACCAACATGCAGTGTTTCCTTGATTGAATTAGCTCTCACACCAATATTTGCGTCTAAAGCCTTTGCATTGAGGGCTATCTGAAAACGGCTGTGGCTCCGAAGTTGCCTGTGAATGTGGAGTTGGTGGCATGTGAAACCCGCATGTGGAGCATTCGTTTTTGTGGGATGCTCTACCAGGTTCATTCCTAGATAATGCACTCAAAGGGCACAAGGCATAGAGTGTGAAAACTGAGTTTCCTTGAGAGCTGCTTGGAAGCCTGATGGTGTGTGAAGTTAGTGAGCCAACTGGAGTTGTTCTCCCACAAGAACCACTCGGCTGATCCTTCTTCAATATGCCCTTCACCAACATGCAGTGTTTCCTTGATTGAATTAGCTCTCACACCAATATTTGCGTCTAAAGCCTTTGCATTGAGGGCTATCTGAAAACGGCTGTGGCGCCGAAGTTGCCTGTGAATGTGGAGTTGGTGGCATGTGAAACCCGCATGTGGAGCATTCGTTTTTGTGGGATGCTCTACCAGGTTCATTCCTAGATAATGCACTCAAAGGGAACAAGGCATAGAGTGTGAAAACTGAGTTTCCTTGAGAGCTGCTTGGAAGCCTGATGGTGTGTGAAGTTAGTGAGCCAACTGGAGTTGTTCTCCCACAAGAACCACTCGGCTGATCCTTCTTCAATATGCCCTTCACCAACATGCAGTGTTTCCTTGATTGAATTAGCTCTCACACCAATATTTGCGTCTAGAGCCTTTGCATTGAGGGCTATCTGAAAATGGCTGTGGCGCTGAAGTTGCCAGTGAATGTGAAGTTGGTGGCATGTGAAACCCGCATGTGGAGCATTCGTTTGTGTGGGATGCTCTACCAGGTTCATTCCTAGATAATGCACTCAAAGGGCACTAAGCATAGAGTGTGAAAACTGAGTTTCCTTGAGAGCTGCTTGGAAGCCTGATGGTGTGTGAAGTTAGTGAGCCAAATGGAGTTGTTCTCCCACAAGAACCACTCGGCTGATCCTTCTTCAATATGCCCTTCACCAACATGCAGTGTTTCCTTGATTGAATTAGCTCTCACACCAATATTTGCGTCTAGATCCTTTGCATTGAGGGCTATCTGAAAACGGCTGTGGCACTGACGTTGCCTGAGAATGTGGAGTTGGTGGCATGTGAAACCCGCATGTGGAGCATTCGTTTGTGTGGGATGCTCTACCAGGTTCATTCCTAGATAATGCACTCAAAGGGCACTAAGCATAGAGTGTGAAAACTGAGTTTCCTTGAGAGCTGCTTGGAAGCCTGATGGTGTGTGAAGTTAGTGAGCCAACTGGAGTTGTTCTCCCACAAGAACCACTCGGCTGATCCTTCTTCAATATGCCCTTCACCAACATGCAGTGTTTCCTCGATTGAATTAGCTCTCACACCAATATTTGCGTCTAGAGCCTTTGCATTGAGGGCTATCTGAAAACGGCTGTGGCGCTGAAGTTGCCTGTGAATGTGGAGTTGGTGGCATGTGAAACCCGCATGTGGAGCATTCGTTTGTGTGGGATGTTCTACCAGGTTCATTTCAGTCCTAGGCACTCAAAGGGCAGTAAGCATAGAGTGTGAAAACTGAGTTTCCTTGAGAGCTGCTTGGAAGCCTGATGGTGTGTGAAGTTAGTGAGCCAAATGGAGTTGTTCTCCCACAAGAACCACTCGGCTGATCCTTCTTCAATATGCCTTTCACCAACATGCTGTGTTTCCCTGATTGAATTAGCTCTCACACCAATATTTGCGTCTAAACCTTTTTCATTGAGGGCTATCTGAAAACGGCTGTGGCGCTGAAGTTGCCTGTGAATGTGGAGTTGGTGGCATGTGAAACCCTCATGTGGAGCATTCGTTTGTGTGGGATGCTCTACCAGGTTCATTCCTAGATAATGCACTCAAAGGGCACTAAGCATAGAGTGTGAAAACTGAGTTTCCTTGAGAGCTGCTTGGAAGCCTGATGGTGTGTGAAGTTAGTGAGCCAACTGGAGTTGTTTTCCCACAAGAACCACTCGGCTGATCCTTCTTCAATATGCCCTTCACCAACATGCAGTGTTTCCTTGATTGAATTAGCTCTCACACCAATATTTGCGTCTAGAGCCTTTGCATTGAGGGCTATCTGAAAACGGCTGTGGCGCTGAAGTTGCCTGTGAATGTGGAGTTGGTGGCATGTGAAACCCGCATGTGGAGCATTCGTTTGTGTGGGATGTTCTACCAGGTTCATTTCAGTCCTAGGCACTCAAAGGGCAGTAAGCATAGAGTGTGAAAACTGAGTTTCCTTGAGAGCTGCTTGGAAGCCTGATGGTGTGTGAAGTTAGTGAGCCAAATGGAGTTGTTCTCCCACAAGAACCACTCGGCTGATCCTTCTTCAATATGCCTTTCACCAACATGCTGTGTTTCCCTGATTGAATTAGCTCTCACACCAATATTTGCGTAAACCTTTTTCATTGAGGGCTATCTGAAAACGGCTGTGGCGCTGAAGTTGCCTGAGAATGTGGAGTTGGTGGCATGTGAAACCCGCATGTGGAGCATTCGTTTGTGTGGGATGCTCTACCAGGTTCATTCCTAGATAATGCACTCAAAGGGCACTAAGCATAGAGTGTGAAAACTGAGTTTCCTTGAGAGCTGCTTGGAAGCCTGATGGTGTGTGAAGTTAGTGAGCCAACTGGAGTTGTTTTCCCACAAGAACCACTCGGCTGATCCTTCTTCAATATGCCCTTCACCAACATGCAGTGTTTCCTTGATTGAATTAGCTCTCACACCAATATTTGCGTCTAGAGCCTTTGCATTGAGGGCTATCTGAAAACGGCTGTGGCGCTGAGGTCGCCTGAGAATGTGGAGTTGGTGGCATGTGAAACCCTCATGTGGAGCATTCGTTTGTGTGGGATGCTCACCAAGCTTCATTTCCGTCCTAGGCACTCAAAGGGCACTAAGCATAGAGCGTGAAAACTGAGTTTCCTTGAGAGCTGCTTGGAAGCCTGATGGTGTGTGAAGTTAGTGAGCCAACTGGAGTTGTTCTCCCACAAGAACCACTTGGCTGATCCTTCTTCAATATGCCCTTCACCAACATGCAGTGTTTCCTTGATTGAATTAGCTCTCACACCAATATTTGCGTCTAAAGCCTTTGCATTGAGGGCTATCTGAAAACGGCTGTGGCGCTGAAGTTGCCTGTGAATGTGGAGTTGGTGGCATTTGAAACCCGCATGTGGAGCATTCGTTTGTGTGGGATGCTCTACCAGGTTCATTCCTGGATAATGCACTCAAAGGGCACTAAGCATAGAGTGTGAAAACTGAGTTTCCTTGAGAGCTGCTTGGAAACCTGATGGTGTGTGAAGTTAGTGAGCCAAATGGAGTTGTTCTCCCACAAGAACCACTCGGCTGATCCTTCTTCAATATCCCCTTCACCAACATGCAGTGTTTCCTTGATTGAGTTAGCTCTCACACCAATATTTGCGTCGAGAGCCTTTGCATTGAGGGCTATCTGAAAACGGCTGTGGCGCTGCCGTTGCCTGTGAATGTGGAGTTGGTGGCATGTGAAACCCACATGTGGAGCATTCGTTTGTGTGGGATGCTCACCAAGCCTCATTTCCCGTCCTAGGCACTCAAAGCGCACTAAGCATAGAGTGTGAAAACTGAGTTTCCTTGAGAGCTGCTTGGAAGCCTGATGGTGTGTGAAGTTAGTGAGAAAAATAGAGTTGTTCTCCCACAAGAACCACTCGGCTGATCCTTCTTCAATATGCCCTTCACCAACATGCAGTGTTTCCTTGATTGAATTAGCTCTCACACCAATATTTGCGTCTAGAGCCTTTGCATTGAGGGCTATCTGAAAACGGCTGTGGCGCTGAAGTTGCCTGAGAATGTGGAGTTGGTGGCATGTGAAACCCTCATGTGGAGCATTCGTTTGTGTGGGATGCTCTACCAGGTTCAGTCCTAGATAATGCACTCAAAGGGCACTAAGCATAGAGTGTGAAAACTGAGTTTCCTTGAGAGCTGCTTGGAAGCCTGATGGTGTGTGAAGTTAGTGACCCAAATGGAGTTGTTCTCCCACAAGAACCACTCGGCTGATCCTTCTTCAATATGCCCTTCACCAACATGCAGTGTTTCCTTGATTGAATTAGCTCTCACACCAATATTTGCGTCTAGAGCCTTTGCATTGAGGGCTATCTGAAAACGGCTGTGGCCCTGAAGTTGCCTGTGAATGTGAAGTTGGTGGCATGTGATACCCGCATGTGGAGCATTCGTTTGTGTGGGATGCTCTACCAGGTTCATTCCTAGATAATGCACTCAAAGGGCACTAGGCATAGAGTGTGAAAACTGAGTTTCCTTGAGAGCTGCTTGGAAGCCTGATGGTGTGTGAAGTTAGTGAGCCAAATGTAGTTGTTCTCCCACAAGAACCACTCGGCTGATCCTTCTTCAATATGCCCTTCACCAACATGCAGTGTTTCCTTGATTGAATTAGCTCTCACACCAATATTTGCATCTAGAGCCTTTGCATTGAGGGCTATCTGAAAACGGCTGTGGCGCTGAGGTCGCCTGAGAATGTGGAGTTGGTGGCATGTGAAACCCGCATGTGGAGCATTCGTTTGTGTGGGATGCTCACCAAGCTTCATTTCAGTCCTAGGCACTCAAAGGGCACTAAGCATAGAGCGTGAAATCTGAGTTTCCTTGAGAGCTGCTTGGAAGCCTGATAGAGTGTGAAGTTAGTGAGCCAACTGGAGTTGTTCTCCCACAAGAACCACTCGGCTGATCCTTCTTCAATATGCCCTTCACCAACATGCAGTGTTTCCTTGATTGAATTAGCTCTCACACCAATATTTGCGTCTAAAGCCTTTGCATTGAGGGCTATCTGAAAACGGCTGTGGCGCCGAAGTTGCCTGTGAATGTGGAGTTGGTGGCATGTGAAACCCACATGTGGAGCATTCGTTTGTGTGGGATGCTCTACCAGGTTCATTCCTAGATAATGCACTCAAAGGGCACAAGGCATAGAGTGTGAAAACTGAGTTTCCTTGAGAGCTGCTTGGAAGCCTGATGGTGTGTGAAGTTAGTGAGCCAAATGGAGTTGTTCTCCCACAAGAACCACTCGGCTGATCCTTCTTCAATATGCCCTTCACCAACATGCAGTGTTTCCTTGATTGAATTAGCTCTCACACCAATATTTGCGTCTAGAGCCTTTGCATTGAGGGCTATCTGAAAACGGCTGTGGCGCTGAGGTCGCCTGAGAATGTGGAGTTGGTGGCATGTGAAACCCTCATGTGGAGCATTCGTTTGTGTGGGATGCTCACCAAGCTTCATTTCCGAACTAGGCACTCAAAGGGCACTAAGCATAGAGCGTGAAAACTGAGTTTCCTTGAGAGCTGCTTGGAAGCCTGATGGTGTGTGAATTTAGTGAGCCAACTGGAGTTGTTCTCCCACAAGAACCACTCGGCTGATCCTTCTTCAATATGCCCTTCACCAACATGCAGTGTTTCCTTGATTGAATTAGCTCTCACACCAATATTTGCGTCTAAAGCCTTTGCATTGAGGGCTATCTGAAAACGGCTGTGGCTCCGAAGTTGCCTGTGAATGTGGAGTTGGTGGCATGTGAAACCCGCATGTGGAGCATTCGTTTTTGTGGGATGCTCTACCAGGTTCATTCCTGGATAATGCACTCAAAGGGCACAAGGCATAGAGTGTGAAAACTGAGTTTCCTTGAGAGCTGCTTGGAAGCCTGATGGTGTGTGAAGTTAGTGAGCCAAATGGAGTTGTTCTCCCACAAGAACCACTCGGCTGATCCTTCTTCAATATGCCCTTCACCAACATGCAGTGTTTCCTTGATTGAATTAGCTCTCACACCAATATTTGCGTCTAAAGCCTTTGCATTGAGGGCTATCTGAAAACGGCTGTGGCTCCGAAGTTGCCTGTGAATGTGGAGTTGGTGGCATGTGAAACCCGCATGTGGAGCATTCGTTTTTGTGGGATGCTCTACCAGGTTCATTCCTAGATAATGCACTCAAAGGGCACAAGGCATAGAGTGTGAAAACTGAGTTTCCTTGAGAGCTGCTTGGAAGCCTGATGGTGTGTGAAGTTAGTGAGCCAACTGGAGTTGTTCTCCCACAAGAACCACTCGGCTGATCCTTCTTCAATATGCCCTTCACCAACATGCAGTGTTTCCTTGATTGAATTAGCTCTCACACCAATATTTGCGTCTAGAGCCTTTGCATTGAGGGCTATCTGAAAATGGCTGTGGCGCTGAAGTTGCCAGTGAATGTGAAGTTGGTGGCATGTGAAACCCGCATGTGGAGCATTCGTTTGTGTGGGATGCTCTACCAGGTTCATTCCTAGATAATGCACTCAAAGGGCACTAAGCATAGAGTGTGAAAACTGAGTTTCCTTGAGAGCTGCTTGGAAGCCTGATGGTGTGTGAAGTTAGTGAGCCAAATGGAGTTGTTCTCCCACAAGAACCACTCGGCTGATCCTTCTTCAATATGCCCTTCACCAACATGCAGTGTTTCCTTGATTGAATTAGCTCTCACACCAATATTTGCGTCTAGATCCTTTGCATTGAGGGCTATCTGAAAACGGCTGTGGCACTGACGTTGCCTGAGAATGTGGAGTTGGTGGCATGTGAAACCCGCATGTGGAGCATTCGTTTGTGTGGGATGCTCTATCAGGTTCATTCCTAGATAATGCACTCAAAGGGCACTAAGCATAGAGTGTGAAAACTGAGTTTCCTTGAGAGCTGCTTGGAAGCCTGATGGTGTGTGAAGTTAGTGAGCCAACTGGAGTTGTTCTCCCACAAGAACCACTCGGCTGATCCTTCTTCAATATGCCCTTCACCAACATGCAGTGTTTCCTCGATTGAATTAGCTCTCACACCAATATTTGCGTCTAGAGCCTTTGCATTGAGGGCTATCTGAAAACGGCTGTGGCGCTGAAGTTGCCTGTGAATGTGGAGTTGGTGGCATGTGAAACCCGCATGTGGAGCATTCGTTTTTGTGGGATGCTCTACCAGGTTCATTCCTAGATAATGCACTCAAAGTTCACAAGGCATAGAGTGTGAAAACTGAGTTTCCTTGAGAGCTGCTTGGAAGCCTGATGGTGTGTGAAGTTAGTGAGCCAACTGGAGTTGTTCTCCCACAAGAACCACTCGGCTGATCCTTCTTCAATATGCCCTTCACCAACATGCAGTGTTTCCTTGATTGAATTAGCTCTCACACCAATATTTGCGTCTAGAGCCTTTGCATTGAGGGCTATCTGAAAATGGCTGTGGCGCTGAAGTTGCCAGTGAATGTGAAGTTGGTGGCATGTGAAACCCGCATGTGGAGCATTCGTTTGTGTGGGATGCTCTACCAGGTTCATTCCTAGATAATGCACTCAAAGGGCACTAAGCATAGAGTGTGAAAACTGAGTTTCCTTGAGAGCTGCTTGGAAGCCTGATGGTGTGTGAAGTTAGTGAGCCAAATGGAGTTGTTCTCCCACAAGATCCACTCGGCTGATCCTTCTTCAATATGCCCTTCACCAACATGCAGTGTTTCCTTGATTGAATTAGCTCTCACACCAATATTTGCGTCTAGATCCTTTGCATTGAGGGCTATCTGAAAACGGCTGTGGCACTGACGTTGCCTGAGAATGTGGAGTTGGTGGCATGTGAAACCCGCATGTGGAGCATTCGTTTGTGTGGGATGCTCTACCAGGTTCATTCCTAGATAATGCACTCAAAGGGCACTAAGCATAGAGTGTGAAAACTGAGTTTCCTTGAGAGCTGCTTGGAAGCCTGATGGTGTGTGAAGTTAGTGAGCCAACTGGAGTTGTTCTCCCACAAGAAGCACTCGGCTGATCCTTCTTCAATATGCCCTTCACCAACATGCAGTGTTTCCTCGATTGAATTAGCTCTCACACCAATATTTGCGTCTAGAGCCTTTGCATTGAGGGCTATCTGAAAACGGCTGTGGCGCTGAAGTTGCCTGTGAATGTGGAGTTGGTGGCATGTGAAACCCGCATGTGGAGCATTCGTTTGTGTGGGATGTTCTACCAGGTTCATTTCAGTCCTAGGCACTCAAAGGGCAGTAAGCATAGAGTGTGAAAACTGAGTTTCCTTGAGAGCTGCTTGGAAGCCTGATGGTGTGTGAAGTTAGTGAGCCAAATGGAGTTGTTCTCCCACAAGAACCACTCGGCTGATCCTTCTTCAATATGCTATTCACCAACATGCTGTGTTTCCTTGATTGAATTAGCTCTCACACCAATTTTTGCGTCTAAACCTTTTTCATTGAGGGCTATATGAAAACGGCTGGGGCGCTGAAGTTGCCTGAGAATGTGGAGTTGGTGGCATGTGAAACCCTCATGTGGAGCATTCGTTTGTGTGGGATGCTCTACCAGGTTCATTCCTAGATAATGCACTCAAAGGGCACTAGGCATAGAGTGTGAAAACTGAGTTTCCTTGAGAGCTGCTTGGAAGCCTGATGGTGTGTGAAGTTAGTGAGCCAAATGTAGTTGTTCTCCCACAAGAACCACTCGGCTGATCCTTCTTCAATATGCCCTTCACCAACATGCAGTGTTTCCTTGATTGAATTAGCTCTCACACCAATATTTGCATCTAGAGCCTTTGCATTGAGGGCTATCTGAAAACGGCTGTGGCGCTGAGGTCGCCTGAGAATGTGGAGTTGGTGGCATGTGAAACCCGCATGTGGAGCATTCGTTTGTGTGGGATGCTCACCAAGCTTCATTTCCGTACTAGGCACTCAAAGGGCACTAAGCATAGAGCGTGAAAACTGAGTTTCCTTGAGAGCTGCTTGGAAGCCTGATGGTGTGTGAAGTTAGTGAGCCAACTGGAGTTGTTCTCCCACAAGAACCACTCGGCTGATCCTTCTTCAATATGCCCTTCACCAACATGCAGTGTTTCCTTGATTGAATTAGCTCTCACACCAATATTTGCGTCTAAAGCCTTTGCATTGAGGGCTATCTGAAAATGGCTGTGGCCCTGAAGTTGCCAGTGAATGTGGAGTTGGTGGCATGTGAAACCCACATGTGGAGCATTCGTTTGTGTGGGATGCTCTACCAGGTTCATTCCGAGATAATGCACTCAAAGGGCACTAAGCATAGAGTGTGAAAACTGAGTTTCCTTGAGAGCTGCTTGGAAGCCTGATGGTGTGTGAAGTTAGTGAGCCAACTGGAGTTGCTTTCCCACAAGAACCACTCGGCTGATCCTTCTTCAATATGCCCTTCACCAACATGCAATGTTTCCTTGATTGAATTAGCTCTCACACCAATATTTGCGTCTAGAGCCTTTGCATTGAGGGCTATCTGAAAACGGCTGTGGCGCTGAGGTCGCCTGAGAATGTGGAGTTGGTGGCATGTGAAACCCGCATGTGGAGCATTCGTTTGTGTGGGATGCTCTACCAGGTTCATTCCTAGATAATGCACTCAAAGGGCACTAAGCATAGAGTGTGAAAACTGAGTTTCCTTGAGAGCTGCTTGGAAGCCTGATGGTGTGTGAAGTTAGTGAGCCAACTGGAGTTGTTCTCCCACAAGAACCACTCGGCTGATCCTTCTTCAATATGCCCTTCACCAACATGCAGTGTTTCCTTGATTGAATTAGCTCTCACACCAATATTTGCGTCTAGAGCCTTTGCATTGAGGGCTATCTGAAAATGGCTGTGGCGCCGAAGTTGCCTGTGAATGTGGAGTTGGTGGCATGTGAAACCCACATGTGGAGCATTCGTTTGTGTGGGATGCTCTACCAGGTTCATTCCTAGATAATGCACTCAAAGGGCACTAAGCATAGAGTGTGAAAACTGAGTTTCCTTGAGAGCTGCTTGGAAGCCTGATGGTGTGTGAAGTTAGTGAGCCAACTGGAGTTGTTCTCCCACAAGAACCACTCGGCTGATCCTTCTTCAATATGCCCTTCACCAACATGCAGTGTTTCCTTGATTGAATTAGCTCTCACACCAATATTTGCGTCTAGAGCCTTTGCATTGAGGGCTATCTGAAAACGGCTGTGGCCCTGAAGTTGCCTGTGAATGTGGAGTTGGTGGCATGTGAAACCCACATGTGGAGCATTCGTTTGTGTGGGATGCTCTACCAGGTTCATTCCTAGATAATGCACTCAAAGGGCACTAGGCATAGAGTGTGAAAACTGAGTTTCCTTGAGAGCTGCTTGGAAGCCTGATGGTGTGTGAAGTTAGTGAGCCAAATGGAGTTGTTCTCCCACAAGAACCACTCGGCTGATCCTTCTTCAATATGCCCTTCACCAACATGCAGTGTTTCCTTGATTGAATTAGCTCTCACACCAATATTTGCGTCTAGAGCCTTTGCATTGAGGGCTATCTGAAAACGGCTGTGGCGCTGAGGTCGCCTGAGAATGTGGAGTTGGTGGCATGTGAAACTCTCATGTGGAGCATTCGTTTGTGTGGGATGCTCACCAAGCTTCATTTCAGAACTAGGCACTCAAAGGGCACTAAGCATAGAGCGTGAAAACTGAGTTTCCTTGAGAGCTGCTTGGAAGCCTGATGGTGTGTGAAGTTAGTGAGCCAACTGGAGTTGTTCTCCCACAAGAACCACTCGGCTGATCCTTCTTCAATATGCCCTTCACCAACATGCAGTGTTTCCTTGATTGAATTAGCTCTCATACCAATATTTGCCTCTAAAGCCTTTGCATTGAGAGCTATCTGAAAACGGCTGTGGCGCCGAAGTTGCCTGTGAATGTGGAGTTGGTGGCATGTGAAACCCGCATGTGGAGCATTCGTTTTTGTGGGATGCTCTACCAGGTTCATTCCTAGATAATGCACTCAAAGGGCACAAGGCATAGAGTGTGAAAACTGAGTTTCCTTGAGAGCTGCTTGGAAGCCTGATGGTGTGTGAAGTTAGTGACCCAAATGGAGTTGTTCTCCCTCAAGAACCACTCGGCTGATCCTTCTTCAATATGCCCTTCACCAACATGCAGTGTTTCCTTGATTGAATTAGCTCTCACACCAATATTTGCGTCTAGATCCTTTGCATTGAGGGCTATCTGAAAATGGCTGTGGCCCTGAAGTTGCCAGTGAATGTGGAGTTGGTGGCATGTAAAACCCACATGTGGAGCATTCGTTTGTTTGGGATGCTCTACCAGGTTCATTCCGAGATAATGCACTCAAAGGGCACTAAGCATAGAGTGTGAAAACTGAGTTTCCTTGAGAGCTGCTTGGAAGCCTGATGGTGTGTGAAGTTAGTGAGCCAACTGGAGTTGTTCTCCCACAAGAACCACTCGGCTGATCCTTCTTCAATATGCCCTTCACCAACATGCAGTGTTTCCTCGATTGAATCAGCTCTCACACCAATATTTGCGTCTAGAGCCTTTGCATTGAGGGCTATCTGAAAACGGCTGTGGCGCTGAAGTTGCCTGTGAATGTGGAGTTGGTGGCATGTGAAACCCGCATGTGGAGCATTCGTTTTTGTGGGATGCTCTACCAGGTTCATTCCTAGATAATGCACTCAAAGGGCACAAGGCAGAGAGTGTGAAAACTGAGTTTCCTTGAGAGCTGCTTGGAAGCCTGATGGTGTGTGAAGTTAGTGAGCCAACTGGAGTTGTTCTCCCACAAGAACCACTCGGCTGATCCTTCTTTAATATGCCCTTCACCAACATGCAGTGTTTCCTTGATTGAATTAGCTCTCACACCAATATTTGCGTCTAGAGCCTTTGCATTGAGGGCTATCTGAAAATGGCTGTGGCGCTGAAGTTGCCAGTGAATGTGAAGTTGGTGGCATGTGAAACCCGCATGTGGAGCATTCGTTTGTGTGGGATGCTCTACCAGGTTCATTCCTAGATAATGCACTCAAAGGGCACTAAGCATAGAGTGTGAAAACTGAGTTTCCTTGAGAGCTGCTTGGAAGCCTGATGGTGTGTGAAGTTAGTGAGCCAAATGGAGTTGTTCTCCCACAAGAACCACTCGGCTGATCCTTCTTCAATATGCCCTTCACCAACATGCAGTGTTTCCTTGATTGAATTAGCTCTCACACCAATATTTGCGTCTAGATCCTTTGCATTGAGGGCTATCTGAAAACGGCTGTGGCACTGACGTTGCCTGAGAATGTGGAGTTGGTGGCATGTGAAACCCGCATGTGGAGCATTCGTTTGTGTGGGATGCTCTACCAGGTTCATTCCTAGATAATGCACTCAAAGGGCACTAAGCATAGAGTGTGAAAACTGAGTTTCCTTGAGAGCTGCTTGGAAGCCTGATGGTGTGTGAAGTTAGTGAGCCAACTGGAGTTGTTCTCCCACAAGAACCACTCGGCTGATCCTTCTTCAATATGCCCTTCACCAACATGCAGTGTTTCCTCGATTGAATTAGCTCTCACACCAATATTTGCGTCTAGAGCCTTTGCATTGAGGGCTATCTGAAAACGGCTGTGGCGCTGAAGTTGCCTGTGAATGTGGAGTTGGTGGCATGTGAAACCCGCATGTGGAGCATTCGTTTGTGTGGGATGTTCTACCAGGTTCATTTCAGTCCTAGGCACTCAAAGGGCAGTAAGCATAGAGTGTGAAAACTGAGTTTCCTTGAGAGCTGCTTGGAAGCCTGATTGTGTGTGAAGTTAGTGAGCCAAATGGAGTTGTTCTCCCACAAGAACCACTCGGCTGATCCTTCTTCAATATGCCTTTCACCAACATGCTGTGTTTCCTTGATTGAATTAGCTCTCACACCAATTTTTGCGTCTAAACCTTTTTCATTGAGGGCTATATGAAAACGGCTGGGGCGCTGAAGTTGCCTGAGAATGTGGAGTTGGTGGCATGTGAAACCCTCATGTGGAGCATTCGTTTGTGTGGGATGCTCTACCAGGTTCATTCCGAGATAATGCACTCAAAGGGCACTAAGCATAGAGTGTGAAAACTGAGTTTCCTTGAGAGCTGCTTGGAAGCCTGATGGTGTGTGAAGTTAGTGAGCCAACTGGAGTTGCTTTCCCACAAGAACCACTCGGCTGATCCTTCTTCAATATGCCCTTCACCAACATGCAATGTTTCCTTGATTGAATTAGCTCTCACACCAATATTTGCGTCTAGAGCCTTTGCATTGAGGGCTATCTGAAAACGGCTGTGGCGCTGAGGTCGCCTGAGAATGTGGAGTTGGTGGCATGTGAAACCCGCATGTGGAGCATTCGTTTGTGTGGGATGCTCACCAAGCTTCATTTCAGTCCTAGGCACTCAAAGGGCACTAAGCATAGAGTGTGAAAACTGAGTTTCCTTGAGAGCTGCTTGGAAGCCTGATGGTGTGTGAAGTTAGTGAGCCAACTGGAGTTGTTCTCCCACAAGAACCACTCGGCTGATCCTTCTTCAATATGCCCTTCACCAACATGCAGTGTTTCCTTGATTGAATTAGCTCTCACACCAATATTTGCGTCTAGAGCCTTTGCATTGAGGGCTATCTGAAAATGGCTGTGGCGCCGAAGTTGCCTGTGAATGTGGAGTTGGTGGCATGTGAAACCCACATGTGGAGCATTCGTTTGTGTGGGATGCTCTACCAGGTTCATTCCTAGATAATGCACTCAAAGGGCACTAAGCATAGAGTGTGAAAACTGAGTTTCCTTGAGAGCTGCTTGGAAGCCTGATGGTGTGTGAAGTTAGTGAGCCAACTGGAGTTGTTCTCCCACAAGAACCACTCGGCTGATCCTTCTTCAATATGCCCTTCACCAACATGCAGTGTTTCCTTGATTGAATTAGCTCTCACACCAATATTTGCGTCTAGAGCCTTTGCATTGAGGGCTATCTGAAAACGGCTGTGGCCCTGAAGTTGCCTGTGAATGTGGAGTTGGTGGCATGTGAAACCCACATGTGGAGCATTCGTTTTTGTGGGATGCTCTACCAGGTTCATTCCTAGATAATGCACTCAAAGGGCACTAGGCATAGAGTGTGAAAACTGAGTTTCCTTGAGAGCTGCTTGGAAGCCTGATGGTGTGTGAAGTTAGTGAGCCAAATGGAGTTGTTCTCCCACAAGAACCACTCGGCTGATCCTTCTTCAATATGCCCTTCACCAACATGCAGTGTTTCCTTGATTGAATTAGCTCTCACACCAATATTTGCGTCTAGAGCCTTTGCATTGAGGGCTATCTGAAAACGGCTGTGGCGCTGAGGTCGCCTGAGAATGTGGAGTTGGTGGCATGTGAAACCCTCATGTGGAGCATTCGTTTGTGTGGGATGCTCACCAAGCTTCATTTCAGAACTAGGCACTCAAAGGGCACTAAGCATAGAGCGTGAAAACTGAGTTTCCTTGAGAGCTGCTTGGAAGCCTGATGGTGTGTGAAGTTAGTGAGCCAACTGGAGTTGTTCTCCCACAAGAACCACTCGGCTGATCCTTCTTCAATATGCCCTTCACCAACATGCAGTGTTTCCTTGATTGAATTAGCTCTCATACCAATATTTGCCTCTAAAGCCTTTGCATTGAGAGCTATCTGAAAACGGCTGTGGCGCCGAAGTTGCCTGTGAATGTGGAGTTGGTGGCATGTGAAACCCGCATGTGGAGCATTCGTTTTTGTGGGATGCTCTACCAGGTTCATTCCTAGATAATGCACTCAAAGGGCACAAGGCATAGAGTGTGAAAACTGAGTTTCCTTGAGAGCTGCTTGGAAGCCTGATGGTGTGTGAAGTTAGTGACCCAAATGGAGTTGTTCTCCCTCAAGAACCACTCGGCTGATCCTTCTTCAATATGCCCTTCACCAACATGCAGTGTTTCCTTGATTGAATTAGCTCTCACACCAATATTTGCGTCTAGATCCTTTGCATTGAGGGCTATCTGAAAATGGCTGTGGCCCTGAAGTTGCCAGTGAATGTGGAGTTGGTGGCATGTAAAACCCACATGTGGAGCATTCGTTTGTTTGGGATGCTCTACCAGGTTCATTCCGAGATAATGCACTCAAAGGGCACTAAGCATAGAGTGTGAAAACTGAGTTTCCTTGAGAGCTGCTTGGAAGCCTGATGGTTTGTGAAGTTAGTGAGCCAAATGGAGTTGTTCTCCCACAAGAACCACTCGGCTGATCCTTCTTCAATATGCCCTTCACCAACATGCAGTGTTTCCTTGATTGAATTAGCTCTCACACCAATATTTGCATCTAGAGCCTTTGCATTGAGGGCTATCTGAAAACGGCTGTGGCGCTGAAGTTGCCTGAGAATGTGGAGTTGGTGGCATGTGAAACCCGCATGTGGAGCATTCGTTTGTGTGGGATGCTCACCAAGCTTCATTTCCGTCTTAGGCACTCAAAGGGCACTAAGCATAGAGTGTGAAAACTGAGTTTCCTTGAGAGCTGCTTGGAAGCCTGATGGTGTGTGAAGTTAGTGAGCCAACTGGAGTTGTTCTCCCACAAGAAGCACTCGGCTGATCCTTCTTCAATATGCCCTTCACCAACATGCAGTGTTTCCTTGATTGAATTAGCTCTCACACCAATATTTGCGTCTAGAGCCTTTGCATTGAGGGCTATCTGAAAACGGCTGTGGCGCTGAAGTTGCCTGTGAATGTGGAGTTGGTGGCATGTGAAACCCGCATGTGGAGCATTCGTTTGTGTGGGATGCTCTACCAGGTTCATTCCTAGATAATGCACTCAAAGGGCACTAGGCATAGAGTATGAAAACTGAGTTTCCTTGAGAGCTGCTTGGAAGCCTGATGGTGTGTGAAGTTAGTGAGCCAAATGGAGTTGTTCTCCCAGAAGAACCACTCGGCTGATCCTTCTTCAATATGCCCTTCACCAACATGCAGTGTTTCCTTGATTGAATTAGCTCTCACACCAATATTTGCGTCTAGAGCCTTTGCATTGAGGGCTATCTGAAAATGGCTGTGGCGCTGACGTTGCCTGTAAATGTGGAGTTGGTGGCATGTGAAACCCGCATGTGGAGCATTCGTTTGTGTGGGATGCTCACCAAGCTTCATTTCTAGATAATGCACTGAAAGGGCACTAAGCATAGAGTGTGAAAACTGAGTTTCCTTGAGAGCTGCTTGGAAGCCTGATGGTGTGTGAAGTTAGTGAGCCAAATGGAGTTGTTCTCCCAAAAGAACCACTCGGCTGATCCTTCTTCAATATGCCCTTCACCAACATGCAGTGTTTCCTTGATTGAATTAGCTCTCACACAAATATTTGCGTCTAGAGCCTTTGCATTGAGGGCTATCTGAAAACGGCTGTGGCGCTGAAGTTGCCTGTGAATGTGGAGTTGGTGGCATGTGAAACCCGCATGTGGAGCATTCGTTTGTGTGGGATGCTCTACCTGGTTCATTCCTAGATAATGCACTCAAAGGGCACTAAGCATAGAGTGTGAAAACTGAGTTTCCTTGAGAGCTGCTTGGAAGCCTGATGGTGTGTGAAGTTAGTGAGCCAAATGGACTTGTTCTCCCACAAGAACCACTCGACTGATCCTTCTTCAATATGCCCTTCACCAACATGCAGTGTTTCCTTGATTGAATTAGCTCTCACACCAATATTTGCGTCTAGAGCCTTTGCATTGAGGGCTATCAGAAAACGGCTGTGGCGCTGAAGTTGCCTGTGAATGTGGAGATGGTGGCATGTGAAACCCACATGTGGAGCATTCGTTTGTGTGGGATGCTCTACCAGGTTCATTCCTAGATAATGCACTCAAAGGGCACTAAGCATAGAGTGTGAAAACTGAGTTTCCTTGAGAGCTGCTTGGAAGCCTG
The DNA here is from genome assembly GCF_030435755.1 of Ochotona princeps. Classification (NCBI taxonomy): domain Eukaryota; kingdom Metazoa; phylum Chordata; class Mammalia; order Lagomorpha; family Ochotonidae; genus Ochotona; species Ochotona princeps. The sequence goes on from NW_026700639.1 coordinate 56,346, forward strand.
ATGGTGTGTGAAGTTAGTGAGCCAAATGGAGTTGTTCTCCCACAAGAACCACTCGGCTGATCCTTCTTCAATATGCCCTTCACCAACATGCAGTGTTTCCTTGATTGAATTAGCTCTCACACCAATATTTGCGTCTAGAGCCTTTGCATTGAGGGCTATCTGAAAACGGCTGTGGCCCTGAAGTTGCCAGTGAATGTGGAGTTGGTGGCATGTGAAACCGGCATGTGGAGCATTCGTTTGTGCAGGATGCTCACCAAGCTTCATTTCTAGACAATGCACTCAAAGGAAACTAAGCATAGAGTGTGAAAACTGAGTTTCCTTGAGAGCTGCTTGGAAGCCTGATGGTGTGTGAAGTTAGTGAGCCAACTGGAGTTGTTCTCCCACAAGAACCACTCGGCTGATCCTTCTTCAATATGCCCTTCACCAACATGCAGTGTTTACTTGATTGAATTAGCTCTCACACCAATATTTGCGTCTAGAGCCTTTGCATTGAGGGCTATCTGAAAACGGCTGTGGCCCTGAAGTTACCAGTGAATGTGGAGTTGGTGGCATGTGAAACCCGCATGTGGAGCATTCGTTTGTGTGGGATGCTCACCAAGCTTCATTTCCAGATAATGCACTCAAAGGAAAGTAAGCATAGAGTGTGAAAACTGAGTTTCCTTGAGAGCTGCTTGGAAGCCTGATGGTGTGTGAAGTTAGTGAGCCAACTGGAGTTGTTCTCCCACAAGAACCACTCGGCTGATCCTTCTTCAATATGCCCTTCACCAACATGCAGTGTTTCCTTGATTGAATTAGCTCTCACACCAATATTTGAGTCTAGAGCCTTTGCATTTAGGGCTATCTGAAAACGGCTCTGGCCCTGAAGTTGCCAGTGAATGTGGAGTTGGTGGCATGTGAAACCCTCATGTGGAGCATTCGTTTGTGTGGGATACTCTACCAGGTTCATTCCGAGATAATGCACTCAAAGGGCACTAAGCATAGAGTGTGAAAACTGAGTTTCCTTGAGAGCTGCTTGGAAGCCTGATGGTGTGTGAAGTTAGTGAGCCAAATGGAGTTGTTCTCCCACAAGAACCACTCAGCTGATCCTTCTTCAATATGCCCTTCACCAACATGCAGTGTTTCCTTGATTGAATTAGCTCTCACACCAATATTTGCGTCTTAGATACTTTGCCTTGAGGGCTATCTGAAAACGGCTGTGGCGCTGAATTTGCCTGTGAATGTGCAGTTGGTGGCATGTGAAACCCGCATGTGGAGCATTCGTTTGTGTGGGATGCTCACCAAGCTTCATTTCAGTGCTAGGCACTCAAAGGGCACTAAGCATAGAGTGTGAAAACTGAGTTTCCTTGAGAGCTGCTTGGAAGCCTGATGGTGTGTGAAGTTAGTGAGCCAACTGGAGTTGTTCTCCCACAAGAACCACTCGGCTGATCCTTCTTCAATATGCCCTTCACCAACATGCAGTGCTGCCTTGATTGAATTAGCTCTCACACCAATATTTGCGTCTAGAGCCTTTGCATTGAGGGCTATCTGAAAACGGCTGTGGCGCTGACGTTGCCTGTGAATGTGGAGTTGGAGGCATGTGAAACCCGCATGTGGAGCATTCGTTTGTGTGGGATGCTCTACCAGGTTCATTCCTAGATAATGCACTCAAAGGGCACTAAGCATAGAGTTTGAAAACTGAGTTTCCTTGAGAGCTGCTTGGAAGCCTGATGGTGTGTGAAGTTAGTGAGCCAAATGGAGTTGTTCTCCCACAAGAACCACTCGGCTGATCCTTCTTCAATATACCCTTCACCAACATGCAGTGTTTCCTTGATTGAATTAGCTCTCACACCAATATTTGCGTCTAGAGCCTTTCCATTGAGGGCTATCTGAAAACGGCTGTGGCGCTGACGTTGCTTGTGAATGTGGAGTTGGTGGCATGTGAAACCCGCATGTGGAGCATTCGTTTGTGTGGGATGCTCACCAAGCTTCATTTCAGTCCTAGGCACTCAAAGGGTACTAAGCATAGAGCGTGAAAACTGAGTTTCCTTGAGAGCTGCTTGGAAGCCTGATGGTGTGTGAAGTTAGTGAGCCAACTGGAGTTGTTCTCCCACAAGAACCACTCGGCTGATCCTTCTTCAATATGCCCTTCACCAACATGCAGTGTTTCCTTGATTGAATTAGCTCTCACACCAATATTTGCGTCTAGAGCCTTTGCATTGAGGGCTATCTGAAAATGGCTGTGGCGCTGAAGTTGCCTGTGAATGTGGAGTTGGTGGCATGTGAAACCCACATGTGGAGCATTCGTTTGTGTGGGATGCTCTACCAGGTTCATTCCGAGATAATGCACTCAAAGGGCACTAAGCATAGAGTGTGAAAACTGAGTTTCCTTGAGAGCTGCTTGGAAGCCTGATGGTGTGTGAAGTTAGTGAGCCAAATGGAGTTGTTCTCCCACAAGAACCACTCGGCTGATCCTTCTTCAATATGCCCTTCACCAACATGCAGTGTTTCCTTGATTGAATTAGCTCTCACACCAATATTTGCGTCTAGAGCCTTTGCATTGAGGGCTATCTGAAAACGGCTGTGGCGCTGAAGTTGCCTGAGAATGTGGACTTGGTGGCATTTGAAACCCGCATGTGGAGCATTCGTTTGTGTGGGATGCTCTACCAGGTTCATTCCTGGATAATGCACTCAAAGGGCACTAAGCATAGAGTGTGAAAACTGAGTTTCCTTGAGAGCTGCTTGGAAGCCTGATGGTGTGTGAAGTTAGTGAGCCAACTGGAGTTGTTTTCCCACAAGAACCACTCGGCTGATCCTTCTTCAATATGCCCTTCACCAACATGCAGTGTTTCCTTGATTGAATTAGCTCTCACACCAATATTTGCGTCTAGAGCCTTTGCATTGAGGGCTATCTGAAAACGGCTGTGGCGCTGAGGTCGCCTGAGAATGTGGAGTTGGTGGCATGTGAAACCCGCATGTGGAGCATTCGTTTGTGTGGGATGCTCACCAAGCTTCATTTCCGTCCTAGGCACTCAAAGGGCACTAAGCATAGAGCGTGAAAACTGAGTTTCCTTGAGAGCTGCTTGGAAGCCTGATGGTGTGTGAAGTTAGTGAGCCAACTGGAGTTGTTCTCCCACAAGAACCACTCGGCTGATCCTTCTTCAATATGCCCTTCACCAACATGCAGTGTTTCCTTGATTGAATTAGCTCTCACACCAATATTTGCGTCTAAAGCCTTTGCATTGAGGGCTATCTGAAAACGGCTGTGGCGCTGAAGTTGCCTGTGAATGTGGACTTGGTGGCATGTGAAACCCGCATGTGGAGCATTCGTTTGTGTGGGATGCTCTACCAGGTTCATTCCTGGATAATGCACTCAAAGGGCACTAAGCATAGAGTGTGAAAACTGAGTTTCCTTGAGAGCTGCTTGGAAACCTGATGGTGTGTGAAGTTAGTGAGCCAAATGGAGTTGTTCTCCCACAAGAACCACTCGGCTGATCCTTCTTCAATATCCCCTTCACCAACATGCAGTGTTTCCTTGATTGAATTAGCTCTCACACCAATATTTGCGTCTAGAGCCTTTGCATTGAGGGCTATCTGAAAACGGCTAAGGCGCTGAAGTTGCCTGTGAATGTGGAGTTGGTGGCATGTGAAACCCACATGTGGAGCATTCGTTTGTGTGGGATGCTCACCCAGCTGCATTTCAGTCCTAGGCACTCAAAGCACACTAAGCATAGAGTGTGAAAACTGAGTTTCCTTGAGAGCTGCTTGGAAGCCTGATGGTGTGTGAAGTTAGTGAGCCAAATAGAGTTGTTCTCCCACAAGAACCACTCGGCTGATCCTTCTTCAATATGCCCTTCACCAACATGCAGTGTTTCCTTGATTGAATTGGCTCTCACACAAATATTTGCGTGTAGAGCCTTTGCATTGAGGGCTATCTGAAAACGGCTGTGGCGCTGAAGTTGCCTGTGAATGTGGAGTTGGTGGCATGTGAAACCCGCATGTGGAGCATTCGTTTCTGTGGGATGCTCTACCAGGTTCATTCCTAGATAAGGCACTCAAAGGGCACTAAGCATAGAGTGTGAAAACTGAGTTTCCTTGAGAGCTGCTTGGAAGCCTGATGGTGTGTGAAGTTAGTGACCCAAATGGAGTTGTTCTCCCACAAGAACCACTCGGCTGATCCTTCTTCAATATGCCCTTCACCAACATGCAGTGTTTCCTTGATTGAATTAACTCTCACACCAATATTTGCGTCTAGAGCCTTTGCATTGAGGGCTATCTGAAAACGGCTGTGGCCCTGAAGTTGCCTGTGAATGTGGAGTTGGTGGCATGTGAAACCCGCATGTGGAGCATTCGTTTGTGTGGGATGCTCTACCAGGTTCATTCCTAGATAATGCACTCAAAGGGCACTAGGCATAGAGTGTGAAAACTGAGTTTCCTTGAGAGCTGCTTGGAAGCCTGATGGTGTGTGAAGTTAGTGAGCCAAATGGAGTTGTTCTCCCACAAGAACCACTCGGCTGATCCTTCTTCAATATGCCCTTCACCAACATGCAGTGTTTCCTTGATTGAATTAGCTCTCACACCAATATTTGCGTCTAAAGCCTTTGCATTGAGGGCTATCTGAAAACGGCTGTGGCGCCGAAGTTGCCTGTGAATGTGGAGTTGGTGGCATGTGAAACCCGCATGTGGAGCATTCGTTTTTGTGGGATGCTCTACCAGGTTCATTCCTAGATAATGCACTCAAAGGGCACAAGGCATAGAGTGTGAAAACTGAGTTTCCTTGAGAGCTGCTTGGAAGCCTGATGGTGTGTGAAGTTAGTGAGCCAACTGGAGTTGTTCTCCCACAAGAACCACTCGGCTGATCCTTCTTCATTATGCCCTTCACCAACATGCAATGTTTCCTTGATTGAATTAGCTCTCACACAAATATTTGCGTCTAGAGCCTTTGCATTGAGGGCTATCTGAAAATGGCTGTGGCCCTGACGTTGCCAGTGAATGTGGAGTTGGTGGCATGTGAAACCCACATGTGGAGCATTCGTTTGTGTGGGATGCTCTACCAGGTTCATTCCGAGATAATGCACTCAAAGGGCACTAAGCATAGAGCGTGAAAACTGAGTTTCCTTGAGAGCTGCTTGGAAGCCTGATGGTGTGTGAAGTTAGTGAGCCAACTGGAGTTGTTCTCCCACAAGAACCACTCGGCTGATCCTTCTTCAATATGCCCTTCACCAACATGCAATGTTTCCTTGATTGAATTAGCTCTCACACCAATATTTGCGTCTAGAGCCTTTGCATTGAGGGCTATCTGAAAACGGCTGTGGCGCTGAGGTCGCCTGAGAATGTGGAGTTGGTGGCATGTGAAACCCGCATGTGGAGCATTCGTTTGTGTGGGATGCTCACCAAGCTTCATTTCAGTCCTAGGCACTCAAAGGGCACTAAGCATAGAGTGTGAAAACTGAGTTTCCTTGAGAGCTGCTTGGAAGCCTGATGGTGTGTGAAGTTAGTGAGCCAAATGGAGTTGTTCTCCCACAAGAACCACTCGGCTGATCCTTCTTCAATATGCCCTTCACCAACATGCAGTGTTTCCTTGATTGAATTAGCTCTCACACCAATATTTGAGTCTAGAGCCTTTGCATTGAGGGCTATCTGAAAACGGCTGTGGCTCCGAAGTTGCCTGTGAATGTGGAGTTGGTGGCATGTGAAACCCGCATGTGGAGCATTCGTTTTTGTGGGATGCTCTACCAGGTTCATTCCTAGATAATGCACTCAAAGGGCACTAGGCATAGAGTGTGAAAACTGAGTTTCCTTGAGAGCTGCTTGGAAGCCTGATGGTGTGTGAAGTTAGTGAGCCAACTGGAGTTGTTCTCCCACAAGAACCACTCGGCTGATCCTTCTTCAATATGCCCTTCACCAACATGCAGTGTTTCCTTGATTGAATTAGCTCTCACACCAATATTTGCGTCTAGAGCCTTTGCATTGAGGGCTATCTGAAAACGGCTGTGGCGCTGAGGTCGCCTGAGAATGTGGAGTTGGTGGCATGTGAAACCCTCATGTGGAGCATTCGTTTGTGTGGGATGCTCACCAAGCTTCATTTCCGTACTAGGCACTCAAAGGGCACTAAGCATAGAGCGTGAAAACTGAGTTTCCTTGAGAGCTGCTTGGAAGCCTGATGGTTTGTGAAGTTAGTGAGCCAAATGGAGTTGTTCTCCCACAAGAACCACTCGGCTGATCCTTCTTCAATATGCCCTTCACCAACATGCAGTGTTTCCTTGATTGAATTAGCTCTCACACCAATATTTGCGTCTAAAGCCTTTGCATTGAGGGCTATCTGAAAACGGCTGTGGCGCCGAAGTTGCCTGTGAATGTGGAGTTGGTGGCATGTGAAACCCTCATGTGGAGCATTCGTTTGTGTGGGATACTCTACCAGGTTCATTCCTAGATAATGCACTCAAAGGGCACTAAGCATAGAGTGTGAAAACTGAGTTTCCTTGAGAGCTGCTTGGAAGCCTGATGGTGTGTGAAGTTAGTGAGCCAAATAGAGTTGTTCTCCCACAAGAACACTCGGCTGATCCTTCTTCAGTATGCCCTTCACCAACATGCAGTGTTTCCTTGATTGAATTAGCTCTCACACCAATATTTGCGTCTAGAGCCTTTGCATTGAGGGCTATCTGAAAACGGCTGTGGCGCTGACGTTGCCTGTGAATGTGGAGTTGGTGGCATGTGAAACCCGCATGTGGAGCATTCGTTTGTGTGGGATGCTCTACCAGGTTCATTGCTAGATAATGCACTCAAAGGGCACTAAGCATAGAGTGTGAAAACTGAGTTTCCTTGAAAGCTGCTTGGAAGCCTGATGGTGTGTGAAGTTAGTGAGCCAAATGGAGTTGTTCTCCCACAAGAACCACTCGACTGATCCTTCTTCAATATGCCCTTCACCAACATGCATTGTTTCCTTGATTGAATTAGCTCTCACACCAATATTTGCGTCTAGAGCCTTTGCATTGAGGGCTATCTGAAAACGGCTGTGGCGCTGAGGTTGCCTGTGAATGTGGAGTTGGTGGCATGTGAAACCCACATGTGGAGCATTCGTTTGTGTGGGATGCTCACCAAGCTTCATTTCAGTCCTAGGCACTCAAAGGGCACTAAGCATAGAGTGTGAAAACTGAGTTTCCTTGAGAGCTGCTTGGAAGCCTGATGGTGTGTGAAGTTAGTGAGCCAAATAGAGTTGTTCTCCCACAAGAACCACTCGGCTGATCCTTCTTCAATATGCCCTTCACCAACATGCAGTGTTTCCTTGATTGAATTAGCTCTCACACCAATATTTTGCGTCTAGAGCCTTTGAATTGAGGGCTATCTGAAAACAGCTGTGGCGCTGAAGTTGCCAGTGAATTGGAGTTGGTGGCATGTGAAACCCGCATGTGGAGCATTCGTTTGTGTGGGATGCTCTACCAGGTTCATTCCTAGATAATGCACTCAAAGGGCACTAAGCATAGAGTGTGAAAACTGAGTTTCCTTGAGAGCTGCTTGGAAGCCTGATGGTGTGTGAAGTTAGTGAGCCAAATGGAGTTGTTCTCCCACAAGAACCACTCGGCTGATCCTTCTTCAATATGCCCTTCACCAACATGCAGTGTTTCCTTGATTGAATTAGCTCTCACACCAATATTTGCTTCTAGAGCCTTTGCATTGAGGGCTATCAGAAAACGGCTGTGGCGCTGAAGTTGCCTGTGAATGTGGAGTTGGTGGCATGTGAAACCCGCATGTGGAGCATTCGTTTGTGTGGGATGCTCTACCAGGTTCATTCCTAGATAATGCACTCAAAGGGCACTAAGCATAGAGTGTGAAAACTGAGTTTCCTTGAGAGCTGCTTGGAAGCCTGATGGTGTGTGAAGTTAGTGAGCCAAATGGAGTTGTTCTCCCACAAGAACCACTCGGCTGATCCTTCTTCAATATGCCCTTCACCAACATGCAGTGTTTCCTTGATTGAATTAGCTCTCACACCAATATTTGCGTCTAGAGCCTTTGCATTGAGGGCTATCTGAAAACGGCTGTGGCCCTGAAGTTGCCAGTGAATGTGGAGTTGGTGGCATGTGAAACCCGCATGTGGAGCATTCGTTTGTGTGGGATGCTCACCAAGCTTCATTTCTAGACAATGCACTCAAAGGAAACTAAGCATAGAGTGTGAAAACTGAGTTTCCTTGAGAGCTGCTTGGAAGCCTGATGGTGTGTGAAGTTAGTGAGCCAACTGGAGTTGTTCTCCCACAAGAACCACTCGGCTGATCCTTCTTCAATATGCCCTTCACCAACATGCATTGTTTCCTTGATTGAATTAGCTCTCACACCAATATTTGAGTCTAGAGCCTTTGCATTTAGGGCTATCTGAAAACGGCTCTGGCCCTGAAGTTGCCAGTGCATGTGGAGTTGGTGGCATGTGAAACCCTCATGTGGAGCATTCGTTTGTGTGGGATGCTCTACCAGGTTCATTCCTAGATAATGCACTCAAAGGGCACTAAGCATAGAGTGTGAAAACTGAGTTTCCTTGAGAGCTGCTTGGAAGCCTGATGGTGTGTGAAGTTAGTGAGCCAAATGGAGTTGTTCTCCCACAAGAACCACTCAGCTGATCCTTCTTCAATATGCCCTTCACCAACATGCAGTGTTTCCTTGATTGAATTAGCTCTCACACCAATATTTGCGTCTAGAGCCTTTGCATTGAGGGCTATCTGAAAACGGCTGTGGCGCTGAATTTGCCTGTGAATGTGCAGTTGGTGGCATGTGAAACCCTCATGTGGAGCATTCGTTTGTGTGGGATGCTCACCAAGCTTCATTTCAGTCCTAGGCACTCAAAGGGCACTAAGCATAGAGTGTGAAAACTGAGTTTCCTTGAGAGCTGCTTGGAAGCCTGATGGTGTGTGAAGTTAGTGAGCCAAATGGAGTTGTTGTTCTCCCACAAGAACCACTCGGCTGATCCTTCTTCAATATGCCCTTCACCAACATGCAGTGTTTCCTTGATTGAATTAGCTCTCACACCAATACTTGCGTCTAGAGCCTTTGCATGAGGGCTATCTGAAAACGGCTGTGGCGCTGAAGTTGCCTGTGAATGTGGACTTTGTAGCATTTGAAACCCGCATGTGGAGCATTCGTTTGTGTGGGATGCTCTACCAGGTTCATTCCTAGATAATGCACTCAAAGGGCACTAAGCATAGAGTGTGAAAACTGAGTTTCCTTGAAAGCTGCTTGGAAGCCTGATGGTGTGTGAAGTTAGTGAGCCAAATGTAGTTGTTCTCCCACAAGAACCACTCGACTTATCCTTCTTCAATATGCCCTTCACCAACATGCATTGTTTCCTTGATTGAATTAGCTCTCACACCAATATTTGCGTCTAGAGCCTTTGCATTGAGGGCTATCTGAAAACGGCTGTGGCGCTGAAGTTGCCTGTGAATGTGGAGTTGGTGGCATGTGAAACCCACATGTGGAGCATTCGTTTGTGTGGGATGCTCACCAAGCTTCATTTCCGTCCTAGGCACTCAAAGGGCACTAAGCATAGAGTGTGAAAACTGAGTTTCCTTGAGAGCTGCTTGGAAGCCTGATGGTGTGTGAAGTTAGTGAGCCAAATAGAGTTGTTCTCCCACAAGAACCACTCGGCTGATCCTTCTTCAATATGCCCTTCACCAACATGCAGTGTTTCCTTGATTGAATTAGCTCTCACACCAATATTTGCGTCTAGAGCCTTTGAATTGAGGGCTATCTGAAAACGGCTGTGGCGCTGAAGTTGCCAGTGAATGTGGAGTTGGTGGCATGTGAAACCCGCTTGTGGAGCATTCGTTTGTGTGGGATGCTCTACAGGTTCATTCCTAGATAATGCACTCAAAGGGCACTAAGCATAGAGTGTGAAAACTGAGTTTCCTTGAGAGCTGCTTGGAAGCCTGATGGTGTGTGAAGTTAGTGAGCCAAATGGAGTTGTTCTCCCACAAGAACCCACTCGGCTGATCCTTCTTCAATATGCCCTTCACCAACATGCAGTGTTTCCTTGATTGAATTAGCTCTCACACAAATATTTGCGTCTAGAGCCTTTGCATTGAGGGCTATCTGAAAACGGCTGTGGCGCTGAAGTTGCCTGTGAATGTGGAGTTGGTGGCATGTGAAACCCGCATGTGGAGCATTCGTTGTGTGGGATGCTCTACCTGGTTCATTCCTAGATAATGCACTCAAAGGGCACTAAGCATAGAGTGTGAAAACTGAGTTTCCTTGAGAGCTGCTTGGAAGCCTGATGGTGTGTGAAGTTAGTGAGCCAACTGGAGTTGTTCTCCCACAAGAACCACTCGGCTGATCCTTCTTCAATATGCCCTTCACCAACATGCAGTGTTTCCTTGATTTTATTAGCTCTCACACCAATACTTGCGTCTAGAGCCTTTGCATTGAGGGCTATCTGAAAACGGCTGTGGCGCTGAAGTTGCCAGTGCATGTGGAGTTGGTGGCATGTGAAACCCGCATGTGGACCATTCGTTTGTGTGGGATGCTCTACTTGTTCATTCCTAGATAATGCACTCAAAGGGCACTAAGCATAGAGTGTGAAAACTGAGTTTCCTTGAGAGCTGCTTGGAAGCCTGATGGTGTGTGAAGTTAGTGAGCCAACTGGAGTTGTTCTCCCACAAGAACCACTCGGCTGATCCTTCTTCAATATGCCCTTCACCAACATGCAGTGTTTCCTTGATTGAATTAGCTCTCACACCATATTTGCATCTAGAGCCTTTGCATTGAGGGCTATCTGAAAACGGCTGTGGCGCTGACGTTGCCTGTGAATGTGGAGTTGGTGGCATGTGAAACCCGCATGTGGAGCATTCGTTTGTGTGGGATGCTCTACCATGTTCATTGCTAGATAATGCACTCAAAGGGCACTAAGCATAGAGTGTGAAAACTGAGTTTCCTTGAAAGCTGCTTGAAGCCTGATGGTGTGTGAAGTTAGTGAGCCAAATGGAGTTGTTCTCCACAAGAACCACTCGACTGATCCTTCTTCAATATGCCCTTCACCAACATGCATTGTTTCCTTGATTGAATTAGCTCTCACACCAATATTTGCGTCTAGAGCCTTTGCATTGAGGGCTATCTGAAACGGCTTGTGGCGCTGCCGTTGCCTGTGAATGTGGACTTGGTGGCATGTGAACCCACATGTGGAGCATTCTTTGTGTGGGATGCTCACCAAGCTTCATTTCAGTCCTAGGCACTCAAAGGGCACTAAGCATAGAGTGTGAAAACTGAGTTTCCTTGAGAGCTGCTTGGAAGCCTGATGGTGTGTGAAGTTAGTGAGCCAAATAGAGTTGTTCTCCCACAAGAACCACTCGGCTGATCTTCTTCAATATGCCCTTCACCAACATGCAGTGTTTCCTTGATTGAATTTGCTCTCACACCAATATTTGCGTCTAGAGCCTTTGAATTGAGGGCTATCTGAAAACAGCTGTGGCGGAAGTTGCCAGTGAATGTGGAGTTGGTGGTGCATGTGAAACCCGCATGTGGAGCATTCGTTTTGTGTGGGATGCTCTACCAGGTTCATTCCTAGATAATGCACTCAAAGGGCCCTAATCATAGAGTGTGAAAACTGAGTTTCCTTGAGAGCTGCTTGGAAGCCTGATGGTGTGTGAAGTTAGTGAGCCAAATGGAGTTGTTCTCCCACAAGAACCACTCGGCTGATCCTTCTTCAATATGCCCTTCACCAACATGCAGTGTTTCCTTGATTGAATTAGCTCTCACACCAATATTTGCGTCTAGAGCCTTTGCATTGAGGGCTATCTGAAAACGGCTGTGGCGCTGAAGTTGCCTGTGGAATGTGGAGTTGGTGGCATGTGAAACCCGCATGTGGAGCATTCGTTTGTGTGGGATGCTCTACCAGGTTCATTCCTAGATAATGCACTCAAAGGGCACTAAGCATAGAGTGTGAAAACTGAGTTTCCTTGAGAGCTGCTTGGAAGCCTGATGGTGTGTGAAGGTAGTGAGCCAAATGGACTTGTTCTCCCACAAGAACCACTCGACTGATCCTTCTTCAATATGCCCTTCACCAACATGCAGTGTTTCCTTGATTGAATTAGCTCTCACACCAATATTTGCGTCTAGAGCCTTTGCATTGAGGGCTATCTGAAAACGGCTGTGGCGCTGAAGTTGCCTGTGAATGTGGAGTTGGTGGCATGTGAAACCCGCATGTGGAGCATTCGTTTGTGTGGGATGCTCTACCAGGTTCATCCTAGATAATGCACTCAAAGGGCACTAAGCATAGAGTGTGAAAACTGAGTTTCCTTGAGAGCTGCTTGGAAGCCTGAAGGTGTGTGAAGTTAGTGAGCCAAATGTAGTTGTTCTCCCACAAGAACCACTCGGCTGATCCTTCTTCAATATGCCCTTCACCAACATGCAGTGTTTCCTTGATTGAATTAGCTCTCACACCAATATTTGAGTCTAGAGCCTTTGCATTTAGTGCTATCGGAAAACGGCTCTGGCCCTGAAGTTGCCAGTGCATGTGGAGTTGGTGGCATGTGAAACCCTCATGTGGAGCATTCGTTTGTGTGGGATACTGTACCAGGTTCATTCCTAGATAATGCACTCAAAGGGCACTAAGCATAGAGTGTGAAAACTGAGTTTCCTTGAGAGCTGCTTGGAAGCCTGATGGTGTGTGAAGTTAGTGAGCCAAATGGAGTTGTT
>NW_026700640.1:0-36659 GCF_030435755.1 Ochotona princeps
CCTCAATGCAAAGCTCTAGACGCAAATATTGGTGTGAGAGCTAATTCAATCAAGGAAACACTGCATGTTAGTGAAGGGCATATTGAAGAAGAATCAGCCGAGTGATTCTTGTGGGACAACAACTCCATTTGCCTCACTAACTTCACACACCATCATACTTCCAAGCATCGCTCAAGGAAACTCAGTTTTCACACTCTATGCTTAGCGCCCATTGAGTGCCTAGGACTAAAATGAAGTTTGATGAGCATCCCACACAAACGAATGCTCCACATGCGGGTTTCACATGCCACCAACTCCACATTCACAGGCAACTTCAGCGCCACAGCCGTTTTCAGATAGCCCTCAATGCAAAGGCTCTAGACGCAAATAGTGGTGTGAGAGCTAATTCAATCAAGGAAACACTGCATGTTGGTGAAGGGGCATATTGAAGAAGAATCAGCCGAGTGGTTCTTGTGGGAGAACAACTCCATTTGGCTCACTAACTTCACACACCATCAGGCTTCCAAGCAGCTCTCAAGGAAACTCAGTTTTCACACTCTATGCTTAGTGCCCTTTGAGTGCATTATCTAGGAATGAACCTGGTAGAGCATACAACACAAACGAATGCTCCACATGCGGGTTTCACATACCACCAACTCCACATTCACAGGCAACTTCAGCGCCACACAGCCGTTTTCAGATAGCCCTCAATGCAAAGGCCTCTAGACGCAAATAGTGGTGTGAGAGCTAATACAATCAAGGAAACACTGCATGTTGGTGAAGGGCATATTGAAGAAGAATCACCCGAGTGGTTCTTGTGGGAGAACAACTCCATTTGGCTCACTAACTTCACACACCATCAGGCTTCCAAGCAGCTCTCAAGGAAACTCAGTTTTCACACTCTATGCTTAGTGCCCTTTGAGTGCCTAGGACTGAAATGAAGCTGGTGAGCATCCACACAAACGAATGTTCCACATGCGGGTTTCACATGCCACCAACTCCACATTCACAGGCAACTTCAGCGCCACAGCCGTTTTCAGATAGCCCTCAATGCAAAGGCTCTAGACGCAAATAGTGGTGTGAGAGCTAATTCAATCAAGGAAACACTGCATGTTGGTGAAGGGCATATTGAAGAAGAATCAGCCGAGTGGTTCTTGTGGGAGAACAACTCCATTTGGCTCACTAACTTCACACACCATCAGGCTTCCAAGCAGCTCTCAAGGAACTCAGTTTTCACACTCTATGCTTAGTGCCCTTTGAGTGCATTATCTAGGAATGAACCTGGTAGAGCATCGCACACACAAACGAATGCTCCACATGCGGGTTTCACATGCCACCAACTCCACATTCACAGGCAACTTCAGCGCCACAGCCGTTTTCAGATAGCCCTCAATGCAAAGGCTCTAGACGCAAATAGTGGTGTGAGAGCTAATTCAATCAAGGAAACACTGCATGTTGGTGAAGGGCATATTGAAGAAGAATCAGCCAAGTGGTTCTTGTGGGAGAACAACTCCATTTGGCTCACTAACTTCACACACCATCAGGCTTCCAAGCAGCTCTCAAGGAAACTCAGTTTTCACACTCTATGCTTAGTGCCCTTTGAGTGCATTATCTAGGAATGAACCTGGTAGAGCATCCCACACAAACGAATGCTCCACATGCGGGTTTCACATGCCACCATCTCCACATTCACAGGCAACTTCAGCGCCACTGCCATTTTTCAGATAGCCCTCAATGCAAAGGCTCTAGACGCAAATATTGGTGTGAGAGCTAATTCAACCAAGGAAACACTGCATGTTGGTGAAGGGCATATTGAAGAAGAATCAGCCGAGTGGCTCTTATGGGACACAACAACTCCATTTGGCTCACTAACTTCACACACCATCAGACTTCCAAGCATCGCTCAAGGAAACTCAGTTTTCACACTCTATGCTTAGTGCCCATTGAGTGCCTAGGACTGAAATGACGTTTGGTGAGCATTCCACACAAACGAATGCTCCACATGCGGGTTTCACATGCCACCAACTCCACATTCACAGGCAACTTCAGCGCCACAGCTGTTTTCAGATAGCCCTCAATGCAAAGGCTCTAGACGCAAATAGTTGTGTGAGAGCTAATTCAATTAAGGAAACACTGCATGTTGGTGAAGGGGCATATTGAAGAAGAATCAGCCGAGTGGTTCTTGTGGGAGAACAACTCCATTTGGCTCACTAACTTCACACACCATCAGGCTTCCAAGCAGCTCTCAAGGAAACTCAGTTTTCACACTCTATGCTTAGTGCCCTTTGAGTGCATTATCTAGGAATGAACCTGGTAGAGCATCCCACACAAACGAATGCTCCACATGCGGGTTTCACATGCCACCAACTCCACATTCACAGGCAACTTCAGCGCCACAGCCGTTTTCAGATAGCCCCTCAATGCAAAGGCTCTAGACGCAAATATTGGTGTGAGAGCTAATTCAATCAAGGAAACACTGCATGTTGGTGAAGGGCATATTGAAGAAGAATCAGCCGAGTGGTTCTTGTGGGAGAACAACTCCATTTGGCTCACTAACTTCACACACCATCAGGCTTCCAAGCAGCTCTCAAGGAAACTCAGTTTTCACACTCTATGCTTAGTGCCCTTTGAGTGCATTATCTAGGAATGAACCTGGTAGAGCATACAACACAAACGAATGCTCCACATGCGGGTTTCACATACCACCAACTCCACATTCACAGGCAACTTCAGCGCCACAGCCGTTTTCAGATAGCCCTCAATGCAAAGGCTCTAGACGCAAATAGTGGTGTGAGAGCTAATTCAATCAAGGAAACACTGCATGTTGGTGAAGGGCATATTGAAGAAGAATCACCCGAGTGGTTCTTGTGGGAGAACAACTCCATTTGGCTCACTAACTTCACACACCATCAGGCTTCCAAGCAGCTCTCAAGGAAACTCAGTTTTCACACTCTATGCTTAGTGCCCTTTGAGTGCCTAGGACTGAAATGAAGCTGGTGAGCATCCCACACAAACGAATGTTCCACATGCGGGTTTCACTATGCCACCAACTCCACATTCACAGGCAACTTCAGCGCCACAGCCGTTTTCAGATAGCCCTCAATGCAAAGGCTCTAGACGCAAATAGTGGTGTGAGAGCTAATTCAATCAAGGAAACACTGCATGTTGGTGAAGGGCATATTGAAGAAGAATCAGCCGAGTGGTTCTTGTGGGAGAACAACTCCATTTGGCTCACTAACTTCACACACCATCAGGCTTCCAAGCAGCTCTCAAGGGAAACTCAGTTTTCACACTCTATGCTTAGTGCCCTTTGAGTGCATTATCTAGGAATGAACCTGGTAGAGCATCGCACACAAACGAATGCTCCACATGCGGGTTTCACATGCCACCAACTCCACATTCACAGGCAACTTCAGCGCCACAGCCGTTTTCAGATAGCCCTCAATGCAAAGGCTCTAGACGCAAATAGTGGTGTGAGAGCTAATTCAATCAAGGAAACACTGCATGTTGGTGAAGGGCATATTGAAGAAGAATCAGCCGAGTGGTTCTTGTGGGAGAACAACTCCATTTGGCTCACTAACTTCACACACCATCAGGCTTCCAAGCAGCTCTCAAGGAAACTCAGTTTTCACACTCTATGCTTAGTGCCCTTTGAGTGCATTATCTAGGAATGAACCTGGTAGAGCATCCCCACACAAACGAATGCTCCACATGCGGGGTTTCACATGCCACCATCTCCACATTCACAGGCAACTTCAGCGCCACTGCCATTTTCAGATAGCCCTCAATGCAAAGGCTCTAGACGCAAATATTGGTGTGAGAGCTAATTCAACCAAGGAAACACTGCATGTTGGTGAAGGGGCATATTGAAGAAGAATCAGCCGAGTGGCTCTTATGGGACAACAACTCCATTTGGCTCACTAACTTCACACACCATCAGACTTCCAAGCATCGCTCAAGGAAACTCAGTTTTCACACTCTATGCTTAGTGCCCATTGAGTGCCTAGGACTGAAATGACGTTTGGTGAGCATTCCACACAAACGAATGCTCCACATGCGGGTTTCACATGCCACCAACTCCACATTCACAGGCAACTTCAGCGCCACAGCTGTTTTCAGATAGCCCTCAATGCAAAGGCTCTAGACGCAAATAGTTGTGTGAGAGCTAATTCAATTAAGGAAACACTGCATGTTGGTGAAGGGCATATTGAAGAAGAATCAGCCGAGTGGTTCTTGTGGGAGAACAACTCCATTTGGCTCACTAACTTCACACACCATCAGGCTTCCAAGCAGCTCTCAAGGAAACTCAGTTTTCACACTCTATGCTTAGTGCCCTTTGAGTGCATTATCTAGGAATGAACCTGGTAGAGCATCCCACACAAACGAATGCTCCACATGCGGGTTTCACCATGCCACCAACTCCACATTCACATGCAACTTCAGCGCCACAGCCGTTTTCAGATTAGCCCTCAATGCAAAGGCTCTAGACGCAAATAGTGGTGTGAGAGCTAATTCAATCAAGGAAACACTGCATGTTGGTGAAGGGCATATTGAAGAAGAATCAGCCGAGTGGTTCTTGTGGGAGAACAACTCCATTTGGCTCACTAACTTCACACACCATCAGGCTTCCAAGCAGCTCTCAAGGAAACTCAGTTTTCACACTCTATGCTTAGTGCCCTTTGAGTGCATTATCTAGGCATGAACCTGGTAGAGCATCCACACACAAACGAATGCTCCACATGCGGGTTTCACATGCCACCAACTCCACATTCACAGGCAACTTCAGCGCCACAGCCGTTTTCAGATAGCCCTCAATGCAAAGGCTCTAGACGCAAATAGTGGTGTGAGAGCTAATTCAATCAAGGAAACACTGCATGTTGGTGAAGGGCATATTGAAGAAGAATCAGCCGAGTGGTTCTTGTGGGAGAACAACTCCATTTGGCTCACTAACTTCACACACCATCAGGCTTCCAAGCAGCTCTCAAGGAAACTCAGTTTTCACACTCTATGCTTAGTGCCCTTTGAGTGCGTAGGACTGAAATGAAGCTGGTGAGCATCCCACACAAACGAATGCTCCACATGCGGGGTTTCACATGCCACCAACTCCACATTCACAGGCAACTTCAGCGCCACAGCCGTTTTTCAGATAGCCCTCAATGCAAAGGCTCTAGACGCAAATATTGGTGTGAGAGCTAATTCAATCAAGGAAACACTGCATGTTGGTGAAGGGCATATTGAAGAAGAATCACCCGAGTGGTTCTTGTGGGAGAACAACTCCATTTGGCTCACTAACTTCACACACCATCAGGCTTCCAAGCAGCTCTCAAGGAAACTCAGTTTTCACACTCTATGCTTAGTGCCCTTTGAGTGCAATTATCTAGGAATGAACCTGGTAGAGCATCCCACACAAACGAATGTTCCACATGCGGGTTTCACATGCCACCAACTCCACATTCACAGGCAACTTCAGCGCCACAGCCGTTTTCAGATAGCCCTCAATGCAAAGGCTCTAGACGCAAATAGTGGTGTGAGAGCTAATTCAATCAAGGAAACACTGCATGTTGGTGAAGGGCATATTGAAGAAGAATCAGCCGAGTGGTTCTTGTGGGAGAACAACTCCATTTGGCTCACTAACTTCACACACCATCAGGCTTCCAAGCAGCTCTCAAGGAAACTCAGTTTTCACACTCTATGCTTAGTGCCCTTTG
The DNA here is from genome assembly GCF_030435755.1 of Ochotona princeps. NCBI lineage: Eukaryota > Metazoa > Chordata > Mammalia > Lagomorpha > Ochotonidae > Ochotona > Ochotona princeps. The sequence goes on from NW_026700640.1 coordinate 5,688, forward strand.
AGTGCATTATCTAGGAATGAACCTGGTAGAGCATCCCACACAAACGAATGCTCCACATGCGGGTTTCACATGCCACCAAACTCCACATTCACAGGCAACTTCAGCGCCACAAGCCGTTTTCAGATAGCCCTCAATGCAAAGGCTCTAGACGCAAATATTGGTGTGAGAGCTAATTCAATCAAGGAAACACTGCATGTTGGTGAAGGGCATATTGAAGAAGAATCAGCCGAGTGGTTCTTGTGGGAGAACAACTCCATTTGGCTCACTAACTTCACACACCATCAGGCTTCCAAGCAGCTCTCAAGGAAACTCAGTTTTCACACTCTATGCTTAGTGCCCTTTGAGTGCATTATCTAGGAATGAACCTGGTAGAGCATCCCACACAAACGAATGCTCCACATGCGGGTTTCACATGCCACCATCTCCACATTCACAGGCAACTTCAGCGCCACTGCCATTTTCAGATAGCCCTCAATGCAAAGGCTCTAGACGCAAATAGTGGTGTGAGAGCTAATTCAATCAAGGAAACACTGCATGTTGGTGAAGGGCATATTGAAGAAGAATCAGCCGAGTGGCTCTTATGGGACAACAACTCCATTTGGCTCACTAATTTCACACACCATCAGACTTCCAAGCATCGCTCAAGGAAACTCAGTTTTCACACTCTATGCTTAGTGCCCATTGAGTGCCTAGGACTGAAATGAAGTTTGGTGAGCATTCCACACAAACGAATGCTCCACATGCGGGTTTCACATGCCACCAACTCCACATTCACAGGCAACTTCAGCGCCACAGCCGTTTTCAGATAGCCCTCAATGCAAAGGCTCTAGGCGCAAATAGTGTTGTGAGAGCTAATTCAATTAAGGAAACACTGCATGTTGGTGAAGGGCATATTGAAGAAGAATCAGCCGAGTGGTTCTTGTGGGAGAACAACTCCATTTGGCTCACTAACTTCACACACCATCAGGCTTCCAAGCAGCTCTCAAGGAAACTCAGTTTTCACACTCTATGCTTAGTGCCCTTTGAGTGCATTATCTAGGAATGAACCTGGTAGAGCATCCCCACACAAACGAATGCTCCACATGCGGGTTTCACATGCCACCAACTCCACATTCACAGGCAACTTCAGCGCCACAGCCGTTTTCAGATAGCCCATCAATGCAAAGGCTCTAGACGCAAATAGTGGTGTGAGAGCTAATTCAAATCAAGGAAACACTGCATGTTGGTGAAGGGCATATTGAAGAAGAATCAGCCGAGTGGTTCTTGTGGGAGAACAACTCCATTTGGCTCACTAACTTCACACACCATCAGGCTTCCAAGCAGCTCTCAAGGAAACTCAGTTTTCACACTCTATGCTTAGTGCCCTTTGAGTGCATTATCTAGGCATGAACCTGGTAGAGCATCCCACACAAACGAATGCTCCACATGCGGGTTTCACATGCCACCAACTCCACATTCACAGGCAACTTCAGCGCCACAGCCGTTTTCAGATAGCCCTCAATGCAAAGGCTCTAGACGCAAATATTGGTGTGAGAGCTAATTCAATCAAGGAAACACTGCATGTTGGTGAAGGGCATATTGAAGAAGAATCAGCCGAGTGGTTCTTGTGGGAGAACAACTCCATTTGGCTCACTAACTTCACACACCATCAGGCTTCCAAGCAGCTCTCAAGGAAACTCAGTTTTCACACTCTATGCTTAGTGCCCTTTGAGTGCGTAGGACTGAAATGAAGCTGGTAAGCATCCCACACAAACGAATGCTCCACATGCGGGTTTCACATGCCACCAACTCCACATTCACAGGCAACTTCAGCGCCACAGCCGTTTTCAGATAGCCCTCAATGCAAAGGCTCTAGACGCAAATATTGGTGTGAGAGCTAATTCAATCAAGGAAACACTGCATGTTAGTGAAGGGCATATTGAAGAAGAATCAGCCGAGTGATTCTTGTGGGACAACAACTCCATTTGGCTCACTAACTTCACACACCATCAGACTTCCAAGCATCGCTCAAGGAAACTCAGTTTTCACACTCTATGCTTAGTGCCCATTGAGTGGCTAGGACTGAAATGATGTTTGGTGAGCATTCCACACAAACGAATGCTCCACATGCGGGTTTCACATGCCACCAACTCCACATTCACAGGCAACTTCAGCGCCACAGCCGTTTTCAGATAGCCCTCAATGCAAAGGCTCTAGACGCAAATAGTGGTGTGAGAGCTAATTCAATCAAGGAAACACTGCATGTTGGTGAAGGGCATATTGAAGAAGAATCAGCCGAGTGGTTCTTGTGGGAGAACAACTCCATTTGGCTCACTAACTTCACACACCATCAGGCTTCCAAGCAGCTCTCAAGGAAACTCAGTTTTCACACTCTATGCTTAGTGCCCTTTGAGTGCCTAGGACTGAAATGAAGCTGGTGAGCATCCCACACAAACGAATGTTCCACATGCGGGTTTCACATGCCACCAACTCCACATTCACAGGCAACTTCAGCGCCACAGCCGTTTTCAGATAGCCCTCAATGCAAAGGCTCTAGACGCAAATAGTGGTGTGAGAGCTAATTCAATCAAGGAAACACTGCATGTTGGTGAAGGGCATATTGAAGAAGAATCAGCCGAGTGGTTCTTGTGGGAGAACAACTCCATTTGGCTCACTAACTTCACACACCATCAGGCTTCCAAGCAGCTCTCAAGGAAACTCAGTTTTCACACTCTATGCTTAGTGCCCTTTGAGTGCATTATCTAGGAATGAACCTGGTAGAGCATCCCACACAAACGAATGCTCCACATGCGGGTTTCACATGCCACCAACTCCACATTCACAGGCAACTTCAGCGCCACAGCCGTTTTCAGATAGCCCTCAATGCAAAGGCTCTAGACGCAAATAGTGGTGTGAGAGCTAATTCAATCAAGGAAACACTGCATGTTGGTGAAGGGCATATTGAAGAAGAATCAGCCGAGTGGTTCTTGTGGGAGAACAACTCCATTTGGCTCACTAACTTCACACACCATCAGGCTTCCAAGCAGCTCTCAAGGAAACTCAGTTTTCACACTCTATGCTTAGTGCCCTTTGAGTGCATTATCTAGGCATGAACCTGGTAGAGCATCCCACACAAACGAATGCTCCACATGCGGGTTTCACATGCCACCAACTCCACATTCACAGGCAACTTCAGCGCCACAGCCGTTTTCAGATAGCCCTCAATGCAAAGGCTCTAGACGCAAATAGTGGTGTGAGAGCTAATTCAATCAAGGAAACACTGCATGTTGGTGAAGGGCATATTGAAGAAGAATCAGCCGAGTGGTTCTTGTGGGAGAACAACTCCATTTGGCTCACTAACTTCACACACCATCAGGCTTCCAAGCAGCTCTCAAGGAAACTCAGTTTTCACACTCTATGCTTAGTGCCCTTTGAGTGCGTAGGACTGAAATGAAGCTGGTAAGCATCCCACACAAACGAATGCTCCACATGCGGGTTTCACATGCCACCAACTCCACATTCACAGGCAACTTCAGCGCCACAGCCGTTTTCAGATAGCCCTCAATGCAAAGGCTCTAGACGCAAATATTGGTGTGAGAGCTAATTCAATCAAGGAAACACTGCATGTTAGTGAAGGGCATATTGAAGAAGAATCAGCCGAGTGATTCTTGTGGGACAACAACTCCATTTGGCTCACTAACTTCACACACCATCAGACTTCCAAGCATCGCTCAAGGAAACTCAGTTTTCACACTCTATGCTTAGTGCCCATTGAGTGGCTAGGACTGAAATGATGTTTGGTGAGCATTCCACACAAACGAATGCTCCACATGCGGGTTTCACATGCCACCAACTCCACATTCACAGGCAACTTCAGCGCCACAGCCGTTTTCAGATAGCCCTCAATGCAAAGGCTCTAGACGCAAATAGTGGTGTGAGAGCTAATTCAATCAAGGAAACACTGCATGTTGGTGAAGGGCATATTGAAGAAGAATCACCCGAGTGGTTCTTGTGGGAGAACAACTCCATTTGGCTCACTAACTTCACACACCATCAGGCTTCCAAGCAGCTCTCAAGGAAACTCAGTTTTCACACTCTATGCTTAGTGCCCTTTGAGTGCCTAGGACTGAAATGAAGCTGGTGAGCATCCCACACAAACGAATGTTCCACATGCGGGTTTCACATGCCACCAACTCCACATTCACAGGCAACTTCAGCGCCACAGCCGTTTTCAGATAGCCCTCAATGCAAAGGCTCTAGACGCAAATAGTGGTGTGAGAGCTAATTCAATCAAGGAAACACTGCATGTTGGTGAAGGGCATATTGAAGAAGAATCAGCCGAGTGGTTCTTGTGGGAGAACAACTCCATTTGGCTCACTAACTTCACACACCATCAGGCTTCCAAGCAGCTCTCAAGGAAACTCAGTTTTCACACTCTATGCTTAGTGCCCTTTGAGTGCATTATCTAGGAATGAACCTGGTAGAGCATCCCACACAAACGAATGCTCCACATGCGGGTTTCACATGCCACCAACTCCACATTCACAGGCAACTTCAGCGCCACAGCCGTTTTCAGATAGCCCTCAATGCAAAGGCTCTAGACGCAAATAGTGGTGTGAGAGCTAATTCAATCAAGGAAACACTGCATGTTGGTGAAGGGCATATTGAAGAAGAATCAGCCGAGTGGTTCTTGTGGGAGAACAACTCCATTTGGCTCACTAACTTCACACACCATCAGGCTTCCAAGCAGCTCTCAAGGAAACTCAGTTTTCACACTCTATGCTTAGTGCCCTTTGAGTGCCTAGGACTGAAATGAAGCTTGGTGAGCATCCCACACAAACGAATGCTCCACATGCGAGTTTCACATGCCACCAACTCCACATTCACAGGCAACTTCAGCGCCACAGCCGTTTTCAGATAGCCCTCAATGCAAAGGCTCTAGACGCAAATATTGGTGTGAGAGCTAATTCAATCAAGGAAACACTGCATGTTAGTGAAGGGCATATTGAAGAAGAATCAGCCGAGTGATTCTTGTGGGACAACAACTCCATTTGGCTCACTAACTTCACACACCATCAGACTTCCAAGCATCGCTCAAGGAAACTCAGTTTTCACACTCTATGCTTAGTGCCCATTGAGTGCCTAGGACTGAAATGAAGTTTGGTGAGCATTCCACACAAACGAATGCTCCACATGCAGGTTTCACATGCCACCAACTCCACATTCACAGGCAACTTCAGCGCCAAAGCCGTTTTCAGATAGCCCTCAATGCAAAGGCTCTAGACGCAAATAGTGGTGTGAGAGCTAATTCAATCAAGGAAACACTGCATGTTGGTGAAGGGCATATTGAAGAAGAATCAGCCGAGTGGTTCTTGTAGGAGAACAACTCCATTTGGCTCACTAACTTCACACACCATCAGGCTTCCAAGCAGCTCTCAAGGAAACTCAGTTTTCACACTCTATGCTTAGTGCCCTTTGAGTGCATTATCTAGGAATGAACCTGGTAGAGCATCCCACACAAACGAATGCTCCACATGCGGGTTTCACATGCCACCAACTCCACATTCACAGGCAACTTCAGCGCCACAGCCGTTTTCAGATAGCCCTCAATGCAAAGGCTCTAGACGCAAATATTGGTGTGAGAGCTAATTCAATCAAGGAAACACTGCATGTTGGTGAAGGGCATATTGAAGAAGAATCAGCCGAGTGGTTCTTGTGGGAGAACAACTCCATTTGGCTCACTAACTTCACACACCATCAGGCTTCCAAGCAGCTCTCAAGGAAACTCAGTTTTCACACTCTATGCTTAGTGCCCTTTGAGTGCATTATCTAGGAATGAACCTGGTAGAGCATCCCACACAAACGAATGCTCCACATGCGGGTTTCACATGCCACCAACTCCACATTCACAGGCAACTTCAGCGCCACAGCCATTTTCAGATAGCCCTCAATGCAAAGGCTCTAGACGCAAATATTGGTGTGAGAGCTAATTCAATCAAGGAAACACTGCATGTTAGTGAAGGGCATATTGAAGAAGAATCAGCCGAGTGATTCTTGTGGGACAACAACTCCATTTGCCTCACTAACTTCACACACCATCAGACTTCCAAGCATCGCTCAAGGAAACTCAGTTTTCACACTCTATGCTTAGTGCCCATTGAGTGCCTAGGACTAAAATGAGGCTTGGTGAGCATCCCACACAAACGAATGCTCCACATGCGGGTTTCACATGCCACCAACTCCAAATTCACAGGCAACTTCAGCGCCAGAGCCGTTTTCAGATAGCCCTCAATGCAAAGGCTCTAGACGCAAATAGTGGTGTGAGAGCTAATTCAATCAAGGAAACACTGCATGTTGGTGAAGGGCATATTGAAGAAGAATCAGCCGAGTGGTTCTTGTTTGAGAACAACTCCATTTGGCTCACTAACTTCACACACCATCAGGCTTCCAAGCAGCTCTCAAGGAAACTCAGTTTTCACACTCTATGCTTAGTGCCCTTTGAGTGCATTATCTAGGAATGAACCTGGTAGAGCATCCCACACAAACGAATGCTCCACATGCGGGTTTCACATGCCACCAACTCCACATTCACAGGCAACTTCAGCGCCACAGCCGTTTTCAGATAGCCCTCAATGCAAAGGCTCTAGACGCAAATAGTGGTGTGAGAGCTAATTCAATCAAGGAAACACTGCATGTTGGTGAAGGGCATATTGAAGAAGAATCAGCCGAGTGGTTCTTGTGGGAGAACAACTCCATTTGGCTCACTAACTTCACACACCATCAGGCTTCCAAGCAGCTCTCAAGGAAACTCAGTTTTCACACTCTATGCTTAGTGCCCATTGAGTGCCTAGGACTGAAATGAAGCTTGGTGAGGATCAAACAGAAACGAATGCTCCACATGCGGGTTTCACATGCCACCAACTCCACATTCACAGGCAACTTCAGCGCCACAGCCGTTTTCAGAATAGCCCTCAATGCAAAGGCTCTAGACGCAAATAGTGGTTGTGAGAGCTAATTCAATCAAGGAAACACTGCATGTTGGTGAAGGGCATACTTGAAGAAGAATCAGCCGAAGTGGCTCTTGTGGGAGAACAACCTCATTTGGCTCACTAAACTTCCACACACCATCAGGCTTAAAGCAGCTCTCAAGGAAACTCAGTTTTCACACTCTATGCTTAGTGCCTTTGAGAGCCTAGGACTGAAATGAAGCTGGTGAGCATCCCACATAAACGAATGCTGCACATGCGGGTTTCACATGCCACCAACTCCACAACACAGGCAACTTCAGCGCCACAGCCATTTTCAGATAGCCCTCAATGCAAAGGCTCTAGACGCAAATAGTGGTGTGAGAGCTAATTCAATTAAGGAAACACTGCATGTTGGTGAAGGGCATATTGAAGAAGAATCAGCCGAGTGGTTCTTGTGGGAGAACAACTCCATTTGGCTCACTAACTTCACACACCATCAGGCTTCAAGCAGCTCTCAAGGAAACTCAGTTTTCACACTCTATGCTTAGTGCCCTTTGAGTGCATTATCTAAGAATGAACCTGGTAGAGCATCCCACACAAACGAATGCTCCACATGCGGGTTTCACATGCCACCAACTCCACATTCACAGGCAACTTCAGCGCCACAGCCGTTTTCAGATAGCCCTCAATGCAAAGGCTCTAGACGCAAATAGTGGTGTGAGAGCTAATTCAATCAAGGAAACACTGCATGTTGGTGAAGGGCATATTGAAGAAGAATCAGCCGAGTGGTTCTTGTGGGAGAACAACTCCATTTGGCTCACTAACTTCACACACCATCAGGCTTCCAAGCAGCTCTCAAGGAAACTCAGTTTTCACACTCTATGCTTAGTGCCCCTTTGAGTGCCTAGGACTGAAATGAAGCTTGGTGAGCATCCCTACACAAACGAATGCTCCACATGCGAGTTTCACATGCCACCAACTCCACATTCACAGGCAACTTCAGCGCCACAGCCGTTTCAGATAGCCCTCAATGCAAAGGCTCTAGACGCAAATATTGGTGTGAGAGCTAATTCAATCAAGGAAACACTGCATGTTAGTGAAGGGCATATTGAAGAAGAATCAGCCGAGTGATTCTTGTGGGACAACAACTCCATTTGGCTCACTAACTTCACACACCATCAGACTTCCAAGCATCGCTCAAGGAAACTCAGTTTTCACACTCTATGCTTAGTGCCCATTGAGTGCCTAGGACTGAAATGAAGTTTGGTGAGCATTCCACACAAACGAATGCTCCACATGCAGGTTTCACATGCCACCAACTCACATTCACAGGCACTTCAGCGCCACAGCCGTTTTCAGATAGCCCTCAATGCAAAGGCTCTAGACGCAAATAGTGGTGTGAGAGCTAATTCAATCAAGGAAACACTGCATGTTGGTGAAGGGCATATTGAAGAAGAATCAGCGAGTGGTTCTTGTAGGAGAACAACTCCATTTGGCTCACTAACTTCACACACCATCAGGCTTCCAAGCAGCTCTCAAGGAAACTCAGTTTTCACACTCTATGCTTAGTGCCCTTTGAGTGCATTATCTAGGAATGAACCTGGTAGAGCATCCACACACAAACGAATGCTCCACACTGCGGGTTTCACATGCCACCAACTCCACATTCACAGGCAACTTCAGCGCCACAGCCGTTTTCAGATAGCCCTCAATGCAAAGGGCTCTAGACGCAAATATTGGTGTGAGAGCTAATTCAATCAAGGGAAACACTGCATGTTGGTGAAGGGCATATTGAAGAAGAATCAGCCGAGTGGTTCTTGTGGGAGAACAACTCCATTTGGCTCACTAACTTCACACACCATCAGGCTTCCAAGCAGCTCTCAAGGAAACTCAGTTTTCACACTCTATGCTTAGTGCCCTTTGAGTGCATTATCTAGGAATGAACCTGGTAGAGCATCCCACACAAACGAATGCTCCACATGCGGGTTTCACATGCCACCAACTCCACATTCACAGGCAACTTCAGCGCCACAGCCATTTTCAGATAGCCCTCAATGCAAAGGCTCTAGACGCAAATATTGGTGTGAGAGCTAATTCAATCAAGGAAACACTGCATGTTAGTGAAGGGCATATTGAAGAAGAATCAGCCGAGTGATTCTTGTGGGACAACAACTCCATTTGCCTCACTAACTTCACACACCATCAGACTTCCAAGCATCGCTCAAGGAAACTCAGTTTTCACACTCTATGCTTAGTGCCCATTGAGTGCCTAGGACTAAAATGAGGCTTGGTGAGCATCCCACACAAACGAATGCTCCACATGCGGGTTTCACATGCCCACCAACTCCACATTCACAGGCAACTTCAGCGCCAAAGCCGTTTTCAGATAGCCCTCAATGCAAAGGCTCTAGACGCAAATAGTGGTGTGAGAGCTAAATTCAATCAAGGAAACACTGCATGTTGGTGAAGGGCATATTGAAGAAGAATCAGCCGAGTGGTTCTTGTAGGAGAACAACTCCATTTGGCTCACTAACTTCACACACCATCAGGCTTCCAAGCAGCTCTCAAGGAAACTCAGTTTTCACACTCTATGCTTAGTGCCCTTTGAGTGCATTATCTAGGAATGAACCTGGTAGAGCATCCCACACAAACGAATGCTCCACATGCGGGTTTCACATGCCACCAACTCCACATTCACAGGGCAACTTCAGCGCCACAGCCGTTTTCAGATAGCCCTCAATGCAAAGGCTCTAGACGCAAATAGTGGTGTGAGAGCTAATTCAATCAAGGAAACACTGCATGTTGGTGAAGGGCATATTGAAGAAGAATCAGCCGAGTGGTTCTTGTGGGAGAACAACTCCATTTGGCTCACTAACTTCACACACCATCAGGCTTCCAAGCAGCTCTCAAGGAAACTCAGTTTTCACACTCTATGCTTAGTGCCCTTTGAGTGCATTATCTAGGAATGAACCTGGTAGAGCATCCCACACAAATGAATGCTCCACATGCGGGTTTCACATGCCACAACTCCACATTCACAGGCAACTTCAGCGCCACAGCCGTTTTCAGATAGCCCTCAATGCAAAGGCTCTAGACGCAAATAGTGGTGTGAGAGCTAATTCAATCAAGGGAAACACTGCATGTTGGGTGAAGGGCATATTGAAGAAGAATCAGCCGAGTGGCTCTTGTGGGAGAACAACTCCATTTGGCTCACTAACTTCACACACCATCAGGCTTAAAAGCAGCTCTCAAGGAAACTCAGTTTTCACACTCTATGCTTAGTGCCTTTGAGAGCCTAGGACTGAAATGAAGCTGGTGAGCATACCACATAAACGAATGCTGCACATGCGGGTTTCACATGCCAACAACTCCACAACACAGGCAACTTCAGCGCCACAGCCATTTTCAGATAGCCCTCAATGCAAAGGCTCTAGACGCAAATAGTGGTGTGAGAGCTAATTCAATTAAGGAAACACTGCATGTTGGTGAAGGGCATATTGAAGAAGAATCAGCCGAGTGGTTCTTGTGGGAGAACAACTCCATTTGGCTCACTAACTTCACACACCATCAGGCTTCCAAGCAGCTCTCAAGGAAACTCAGTTTTCACACTCTATGCTTAGTGCCCTTTGAGTGCATTATCTAAGAATGAACCTGGTAGAGCATCCCACACAAACGAATGCTCCACATGCGGGTTTCACATGCCACCAACTCCACATTCACAGGCAACTTCAGCGCCACAAGCCGTTTTCAGATAGCCCTCAATGCAAAGGCTCTAGACGCAAATAGTGGTGTGAGAGCTAATTCAATCAAGGAAACACTGCATGTTGGTGAAGGGCATATTGAAGAAGAATCAGCCGAGTGGTTCTTGTGGGAGAACAACTCCATTTGGCTCACTAACTTCACACACCATCAGGCTTCCAAGCAGCTCTCAGGAAACTCAGTTTTCACACTCTATGCTTAGTGCCCTTTGAGTGCATTATCTAGGAATGAACCTGGTAGAGCATCCCACACAAACGAATGCTCCACATGCGGGTTTCACATGCCACCAACTCCACATTCACAGGCAACTTCAGCGCCACAGCCATTTTCAGATAGCCCTCAATGCAAAGGCTCTAGACGCAATATTGGTGTGAGAGCTAATTCAATCAAGGAACACTGCATGTTAGTGAAGGGCATATTGAAGAAGAATCAGCCGAGTGATTCTTGTTTGACAACAACTCCATTTGCCTCACTAACTTCACACACCATCAGACTTCCAAGCATCGCTCAAGGAAACTCAGTTTTCACACTCTATGCTTAGTGCTCATTGAGTGCCTAGGACTAAAATGAAGTTTGGTGAGCATCCCACACAAACGAATGCTCCACATGCGGGTTTCACATGCCCACCAACTCACATTCACAGGCAACTTCAGCGCCAAAGCCGTTTTCAGATAGCCCTCAATGCAAAGGCTCTAGACGCAAATAGTGGTGTGAGAGCTAATTCAATCAAGGAAACACTGCATGTTGGTGAAGGGCATATTGAAGAAGAATCAGCCGAGTGGTTCTTGTGGGAGAACAACTCCCATTTGGCTCACTAACTTCACACACCATCAGGCTTCCAAGCAGCTCTCAAGGAAACTCAGTTTTCACACTCTATGCTTAGTGCCCTTTGAGTGCATTATCTAGGAATGAACCTGGTAGAGCATCCCACACAAACGAATGCTCCACATGCGGTTTCACATGCCACCAACTCCACATTCACAGGCAACTTCAGCGCCACAGCCGTTTTCAGATAGCCCTCAATGCAAAGGCTCTAGACCGCAAATATTGGTGTGAGAGCTAATTCAATCAGGAAACACTGCATGTTGGTGAAGGGCATATTGAAGAAGAATCAGCCGAGTGGTTCTTGTGGGAGAACAACTCCATTTGGCTCACTAACTTCACACACCATCAGGCTTCCAAGCAGCTCTCAAGGAAACTCAGTTTTCACACTCCTATGCTTAGTGCCCTTTGAGAGCCTAGGACTGAAATGAAGCTTGGTGAGCATCCCACATAAACGAATGCTGCACATGCGGGTTTCACATGCCACCAACTCCACATTCACACAGGCAACTTCAGCGCCACAGCCGTTTTCAGATAGCCCTCAATCGCAAAGGCTCTAGACGCAAATAGTGGTGTGAGAGCTAATTCAATCAAGGAAACACTGCATGTTGGTGAAGGGCATATTGAAGAAGAATCAGCCGAGTGGTTCTTGTGGGAGAACAACTCCATTTGGCTCACTAACTTCACACACCATCAGGCTTCCAAAGCAGCTCTCAAGGAAACTCAGTTTTCACACTCTATGCTTAGTGCCATTTGAGTGCATTATCTAGGAATGAACCTGGTAGAGCATCCCACACAACGAATGCTCCACATGCGGGTTTCACATGCCACCAACTCCACATTCACAGGCAACTTCAGCGTCACAGCCGTTTTCAGATAGCCCTCAATGCAAAGGCTCTAGACGCAAATAGTGGTGTGAGAGCTAATTCAATCAAGGAAACACTGCATGTTGGTGAAGGGCATATTGAAGAAGAATCAGCCGAGTGGTTCTTGTGGGAGAACAACTCCATTTGGCTCACTAACTTCACACACCATCAGGCTTCCAAGCAGCTCTCAAGGAAACTCAGTTTTCACACTCTATGCTTAGTGCCCTTTGAGTGCATTATGTAGGAATGAACCTGGTAGAGCATCCCACACAAACGAATGCTCCACATGCGGGTTTCACATGCCACCAACTCCACATTCACAGGCAACTTCAGCGCCACAGCCATTTTCAGATAGCCCTCAATGCAAAGGCTCTAGACGCAAATACTGGTGTGAGAGCTAATTCAATCAAGGAAACACTGCATGTTAGTGAAGGGCATATTGAAGAAGAATCAGCCGAGTGATTCTTGTGGGACAACAACTCCATTTGCCTAACTAACTTCACACACCATCAGACTTCCAAGCATCGCTCAAGGAAACTCAGTTTTCACACTCTATGCTTAGTGCCCATTGAGTGCCTAGGACTGAAATGAAGCTTGGTGAGGATCAAACAGAAACGAATGCTCCACATGCGGGTTTCACATGCCACCAACTCCACATTCACAGGCAACTTCAGCGCCAAAGCCGTTTTCAGATAGCCCTCAATGCAAAGGCTCTAGACGCAAATAGTGGTGTGAGAGCTAATTCAATCAAGGAAACACTGCATGTTGGTGAAGGGCATATTGAAGAAGAATCAGCTGAGTGGCTCTTGTGGGAGAACAACTCCATTTGGCTCACTAACTTCACACACCATCAGGCTTCCAAGCAGCTCTCAAGGAAACTCAGTTTTCACACTCTATGCTTAGTGCCCTTTGAGAGCCTAGGACTGAAATGAAGCTGGTGAGCATCCCACATAAACGAATCCTGCACATGCGGGTTTCACATGCCACCAACTCCACATTCACAGGCAACTTCAGCGCCACAGCCGTTTTCAGATAGCCCTCAATGCAAAGGCTCTAGACGCAAATAGTGGTGTGAGAGCTAATTCAATTAAGGAAACACTGCATGTTGGTGAAGGGCTTATTGAAGAAGAATCAGCCGAGTGGTTCTTGTGGGAGAACAACTCCATTTGGCTCACTAACTTCACACACCATCAGGCTTCCAAGCAGCTCTCAAGGAAACTCAGTTTTCACACTCTATGCTTAGTGCCCTTTGAGTGCATTATCTAAGAATGAACCTGGTAGAGCATCCCACACAAACGAATGCTCCACATGCGGGTTTCACATGCCACCAACTCCACATTCACAGGCAACTTCAGCGCCACAGCCGTTTTCAGATAGCCCTCAATGCAAAGGCTCTAGACGCAAATAGTGGTGTGAGAGCTAATTCAATCAAGGAAACACTGCATGTTGGTGAAGGGCATATTGAAGAAGAATCAGCCGAGTGATTCTTGTGGGACAACAACTCCATTTGCCTCACTAACTTCACACACCATCAGACTTCCAAGCATCGCTCAAGGAAACTCAGTTGTCACACTCTATGCTTAGTGCCCATTGAGTGCCTAGGACTAAAATGAAGTTTGGTGAGCATCCCACACAAACGAATGCTCCACATGCGGGTTTCACATGCCACCAACTCCACATTCACAGGCAACTTCAGCGCCAAAGCCGTTTTCAGATAGCCCTCAATGCAAAGGCTCTAGACGCAAATAGTGGTGTGAGAGCTAATTCAATCAAGGAAACACTGCATGTTGGTGAAGGGCATATTGAAGAAGAATCAGCCGAGTGGTTCTTGTGGGAGAACAACTCCATTTGGCTCACTAACTTCACACACCATCAGGCTTCCAAGCAGCTCTCAAGGAAACTCAGTTTTCACACTCTATGCTTAGTGCCCTTTGAGTGCATTATCTAGGAATGAACCTGGTAGAGCATCCCACACAAACGAATGCTCCACATGCGGGTTTCACATGCCACAAACTCCACATTCACAGGCAACTTCAGCGCCAAAGCCGTTTTCAGATAGCCCTCAATGCAAAGGCTCTAGACGCAAATATTGGTGTGAGAGCTAATTCAATCAAGGAAACACTGCATGTTGGTGAAGGGCATATTGAAGAAGAATCAGCCGAGTGATTCTTGTGGGAGAACAACTCCATTTGGCTCACTAACTTCACACACCATCAGGCTTCCAAGCAGCTCTCAAGGAAACTCAGTTTTCACACTCTATGCTTAGTGCCCTTTGAGTGCATTATGTAGGAATGAACCTGGTAGAGCATCCCACACAAACGAATGCTCCACATGCGGGTTTCACATGCCACCAACTCCACATTCACAGGCAACTTCAGCGCCAAAGCCATTTTCAGATAGCCCTCAATGCAAAGGCTCTAGACGCAAATACTGGTGTGAGAGGTAATTCAATCAAGGAAACACTGCATGTTAGTGAAGGGCATATTGAAGAAGAATCAGCCGAGTGATTCTTGTGGGACAACAACTCCATTTGCCTCACTAACTTCACACACCATCAGACTTCCAAGCATCGCTCAAGGAAACTCAGTTTTCACACTCTATGCTTAGTGCCCATTGAGTGCCTAGGACTGAAATGAAGTTTGGTGAGCATTCCACACAAACGAATGCTCCACATGCGGGTTTCACATGCCACCAACTCCACATTCACAGGCAACTTCAGCGCCAAAGCCGTTTTCAGATAGCCCTCAATGCAAAGGCTCTAGACGCAAATAGTGGTGTGAGAGCTAATTCAATCAAGGAAACACTGCATGTTGGTGAAGGGCATATTGAAGAAGAATCAGCCGAGTGGTTCTTGTTTGAGAACAACTCCATTTGGCTCACTAACTTCACACACCATCAGGCTTCCAAGCAGCTC
The DNA here is from genome assembly GCF_030435755.1 of Ochotona princeps. Lineage (NCBI taxonomy): Eukaryota > Metazoa > Chordata > Mammalia > Lagomorpha > Ochotonidae > Ochotona > Ochotona princeps. The sequence goes on from NW_026700640.1 coordinate 20,996, forward strand.
TCAAGGAAACTCAGTTTTCACACTCTATGCTTAGTGCCCTTTGAGTGCATTATCTAGGAATGAACCTGGTAGAGCATCCCACACAAACGAATGCTCCACATGCGGGTTTCACATGCCACCAACTCCACATTCACAGGCAACTTCAGCGCCACAGCCGTTTTCAGATAGCCCTCAATGCAAAGGCTCTAGACGCAAATAGTGGTGTGAGAGCTAATTCAATCAAGGAAACACTGCATGTTGGTGAAGGGCATATTGAAGAAGAATCAGCCGAGTGGTTCTTGTGGGAGAACAACTCCATTTGGCTCACTAACTTCACACACCATCAGGCTTCCAAGCAGCTCTCAAGGAAACTCAGTTTTCACACTCTATGCTTAGTGCCCTTTGAGTGCATTATGTAGGAATGAACCTGGTAGAGCATCCCACACAAACGAATGCTCCACATGCGGGTTTCACATGCCACCAACTCCACATTCACAGGCAACTTCAGCGCCACAGCCATTTTCGGATAGCCCTCAATGCAAAGGCTCTAGACGCAAATACTTGTGTGAGAGCTAATTCAATCAAGGAAACACTGCATGTTAGTGAAGGGCATATTGAAGAAGAATCAGCCGAGTGATTCTTGTGGGAGAACAACTCCATTTGCCTAACTAACTTCACACACCATCAGACTTCCAAGCATCGCTCAAGGAAACTCAGTTTTCACACTCTATGCTTAGTGCCCATTGAGTGCCTAGGACTGAAATGAAGTTTGGTGAGCATTCCACACAAACGAATGCTCCACATGCGGGTTTCACATGCCACCAACTCCACATTCACAGGCAACTTCAGCGCCAAAGCCGTTTTCAGATAGCCCTCAATGCAAAGGCTCTAGACGCAAATAGTGGTGTGAGAGCTAATTCAATCAAGGAAACACTGCATGTTGGTGAAGGGCATATTGAAGAAGAATCAGCCGAGTGGTTCTTGTGGGAGAACAACTCCATTTGGCTCACTAACTTCACACACCATCAGGCTTCCAAGCAGCTCTCAAGGAAACTCAGTTTTCACACTCTATGCTTAGTGCCCTTTGAGTGCATTATCTAGGAATGACCCTGGTAGAGCATCCCACACAAACGAATGCTCCACATGCGGGTTTCACATGCCACCAACTCCACATTCACAGGCAACTTCAGCGCCAAAGCCGTTTTCAGATAGCCCTCAATGCAAAGGCTCTAGACGCAAATAGTGGTGTGAGAGCTAATTCAATCAAGGAAACACTGCATGTTGGTGAAGGGCATATTGAAGAAGAATCAGCCGAGTGGTTCTTGTGGGAGAACAACTCCATTTGGCTCACTAACTTCACACACCATCAGGCTTCCAAGCAGCTCTCAAGGAAACTCAGTTTTCACACTCTATGCTTAGTGGCCTTTGAGAGCCTAGGACGGAAATGAAGCTTGTTGAGCATCCCACACAAACGAATGCTCCAGATGCGGGTTTCACATGCCACCAAATCCACATTCACAGCCAACTTCAGCGCCACAGCCGTTTTCAGATAGCCCTCAATGCAAAGGCTCTAGATGCAAATATTGGTGTGAGAGCTAATTCAATCAAGGAAACACTGCATGTTGGTGAAGGGCATATTGAAGAAGAATCAGCCGAGTGGTTCTTGTGGGAGAACAACTCCATTTGGCTCACTAACTTCACACACCATCAGGCTTCCAAGCAGCTCTCAAGGAAACTCAGTTTTCACACTCTATGCTTAGTGCCCTTTGAGTGCCTAGGACGGAAATGAAGCTTGTGAGCATCCCACACAAACGAATGCTCCACATGCGGGTTTCACATGCCACCAACTCCACATTCACAGGCAACTTCAGCGCCACAGCCGTTTTCAGATAGCCCTCAACGCAAAGGCTCTAGACACAAATATTGGTGTGAGAACTAATTCAATCAAGGAAGCACTGCATGTTGGTGAAGGGCATATTGAAGAAGAATCAGCCGAGTGGTTCTTGTGGGAGAACAACTCCATTTGGCTCACTAACTTCACACACCATCAGGCTTCCAAGCAGCTCTCAAGGAAACTCAGTTTTCACACTCTATGCTTAGTGCCCTTTGAGTGCATTATCTAGGAATGAACCTGGTAGAGCATCCCACACAAACGAATGCTCCACATGCGGGTTTCACATGCCACCAACTCCACATTCACAGGCAACTTCAGCGCCACAGCCATTTTCAGATAGCCCTCAATGCAAAGGCTCTAGACGCAAATATGGTGTGAGAGCTAATTCAATCAAGGAAACACTGCATGTTAGTGAAGGGCATATTGAAGAAGAATCAGCCGAGTGATTCTTGTGGGAGAACAACTCCATTTGGCTCACTAACTTCACACACCATCAGACTTCCAAGCATCGCTCAAGGAAACTCAGTTTTCACACTCTATGCTTAGTGCCCATTGAGTGCCTAGGACTGAAATGAAGTTTGGTGAGCATTCCACACAAACGAATGCTCCACATGCGGGTTTCACATGCCACCAACTCCACATTCACAGGCAACTTCAGCGCCAAAGCCGTTTTCAGATAGCCCTCAATGCAAAGGCTCTAGACGCAAATAGTGGTGTGAGAGCTAATTCAATCAAGGAAACACTGCATGTTTGGTTGAAGGGCATATTGAAGAAGAATCAGCCGAGTGGTTCTTGTGGGAGAACAACTCCATTTGGTTCACTAACTTCACACACCATCAGGCTTCCAAGCAGCTCTCAAGGAAACTCAGTTTTCACACTCTATGCTTAGTGCCCTTTGAGTGCATTATCTAGGAATGAACCTGTAGAGCATCCCACACAAACGAATGCTCCACATGCGGGTTTCACATGCACCAACTCCACATTCACAGGCAACTTCAGCGCCACAGCCGTTTTCAGATAGCCCTCAATGCAAGGCTCTAGACGCAAATAGTGGTGTGAGAGCTAATTCAATCAAGGAAACACTGCATGTTGGTGAAGGGCATATTGAAGAAGAATCAGCCGAGTGGGTTCTAGTGGGAGAACAACTCCATTTGGCTCACTAACTTCACACACCATCAGGCTTCCAAGCAGCTCTCAAGGAAACTCAGTTTTCACACTCTATGCTTAGTGCCCTTTGAGTGCATTATCTAGGAATGAACCTGGTAGAGCATCCCACACAAACGAATGCTCCACATGCGGGTTTCACATGCCACAACTCCACATTCACAGGCAACTTCAGCGCCAAAGCCGTTTTCAGAGAGCCCTCAATGCAAAGGCTCTAGAATCAAATATTGATGTGAGAGCTAACTCAAATCAAGGAAACACTGCATGTTGGTGAAGGGCATATTGAAGAAGAATCAGCCGAGTGGTTCTAGTGGGAGAACAACTCCATTTGGCTCACTAACTTCACACACCATCAGGCTTCCAAGCAGCTCTCAAGGAAACTCAGTTTTCACACTCTATGCTTAGTGCCCTTTGAGAGCCTAGGACTGAAATGAAGCTTGGTGAGCATCCCACATAAACGAATGCTGCACATGCGGGTTTCACATGCCACCAACTCCACATTCACAGGCAACTTCAGCGCCACAGCCATTTTCAGATAGCCCTCAATGCAAAGGCTCTAGACGCAAATAGTGGTGTGAGAGCTAATTCAATCAAGGAAACACTGCATGTTGGTGAAGGGCATATTGAAGAAGAATCAGCCGAGTGGTTCTTGTGGGAGAACAACTCCATTTGGCTCACTAACTTCACACACCATCAGGCTTCCAAGCAGCTCTCAAGGAAACTCAGTTTTCACACTCTATGCTTAGTGGCCTTTGAGTGCCTAGGACTGAAATGAAGCTTGTTGAGTATCCACACAAACGAATGCTCCACATGCGGGTTTCACATGCCACCAACTCCACATTCACAGGCAACTTCAGCGCCACAGCCGTTTTCAGATAGCCCTCAATGCAAAGGCTCTAGATGCAAATATTGGTGTGAGAGCTAATTCAATCAAGGAAACACTGCATGTTGGTGAAGGCATATTGAAGAAGAATCAGCCGAGTGGTTCTTGTGGGAGAACAACCTCATTTGGCTCACTAACTTCACACACCATCAGGCTTCAAGCAGCTCTCAAGAAACTCAGTTTTCACACTCTATGCTTAGTGCCCTTTGAGTGCCTAGGACGGAAATGAAGCTTGTGAGCATCCCACACAAACGAATGCTCCACATGCGGGTTTCACATGCCACCAACTCCACATTCACAGGCAACTTCAGCGCCACAGCCGTTTTCAGATAGCCCTCAACGCAAAGGCTCTAGACACAAATATTGGTGTGAGAACTAATTCAATCAAGGAAGCACTGCATGTTGGTGAAGGGCATATGAAGAAGAATCAGCCGAGTGGTTCTTGTGGGAGAACAACTCCATTTGGCTCACTAACTTCACACACCATTCAGGCTTCCAAGCAGCTCTCAAGGAAACTCAGTTTTCACACTCTATGCTTAGTGCCCTTTGAGTGCATTATCTAGGAATGAACCTGGTAGAGCATCCCACACAAACGAATGCTCCACATGCGGGTTTCACATGCCACCAACTCCACATTCACAGCAACTTCAGCGCCACAGCCATTTTCAGATAGCCCTCAATGCAAAGGCTCTAGACGCAAATAGTGGTGTGAGAGCTAATTCAATCAAGGAAACACTGCATGTTAGTGAAGGGCATATTGAAGAAGAATCAGCCGAGTGATTCTTGTGGGAGAACAACTCCATTTGGCTCACTAACTTCACACACCATCAGACTTCCAAGCATCGCTCAAGGAAACTCAGTTTTCACACTCTATGCTTAGTGCCCATTGAGTGCCTAGGACTGAAATGAAGTTTGGTGAGCATTCCACACAAACGAATGCTCCACATGCGGGTTTCACATGCCACCAACTCCACATTCACAGGCAACTTCAGCGCCAAAGCGTTTTCAGATAGCCCTCAATGCAAAGGCTCTAGACGCAAATAGTGGTGTGAGAGCTAATTCAATCAAGGAAACACTGCATGTTGGTGAAGGGCATATTGAAGAAGAATCAGCCGAGTGGTTCTTGTGGGAGAACAACTCCATTTGGCTCACTAACTTCACACACCATCAGGCTTCCAAGCAGCTCTCAGGAAACTCAGTTTTCACACTCTATGCTTAGTGCCCTTTGAGTGCATTATCTAGGAATGAACCTGGTAGAGCATCCCACACAAACGAATGCTCCACATGCGGGTTTCACATGCCACCAACTCCACATTCACAGGCAACTTCAGCGCCAAAGCCGTTTTCAGAGAGCCCTCAATGCAAAGGCTCTAGAATCAAATATTGATGTGAGAGCTAACTCAATCAAGGAAACACTGCATGTTGGTGAAGGGGCATATTGAAGAAGAATCAGCCGAGTGGTTCTAGTGGGAGAACAACTCCATTTGGCTCACTAACTTCACACACCATCAGGCTTCCAAGCAGCTCTCAAGGAAACTCAGTTTTCACACTCTATGCTTAGTGCCTTTGAGTGCATTATCTAGGAATGAACCTGGTAGAGCATCCCACACAAACGAATGCTCCACATGCGGGTTTCACATGCCACCAACTCCACATTCACAGGCAACTTCAGCGCCACAGCCGTTTTCAGATAGCCCTCAATGCAAAGGCTCTAGAATCAAATATTGATGTGAGAGCTAACTCAATCAAGGAAACACTGCATGTTGGTGAAGGGCATATTGAAGAAGAATCAGCCGAGTGGTTCTTGTGGGAGAACAACTCCATTTGGCTCACTAACTTCACACACCATCATGCTTCCAAGCAGCTCTCAAGGAAACTCAGTTTTCACACTCTATGCTTAGTGCCCTTTGAGTGCATTATCTAGGAATGAACCTGGTAGAGCATCCCACACAAACGAATGCTCCACATGCGGGTTTCACATGCCACCAACTCCACATTCACAGGCAACTTCAGCGCCAAAGCCGTTTTCAGATAGCCCTCAATGCAAAGGCTCTAGAATCAAATATTGATGTGAGAGCTAACTCAATCAAGGAACACTGCATGTTGGTGAAGGGCATATTGAAGAAGAATCAGCCGAGTGGTTCTAGTGGGAGAACAACTCCATTTGGCTCACTAACTTCACACACCATCAGGCTTCCAAGCAGCTCTCAAGGAAACTCAGTTTTTCCACACTCTATGCTTAGTGCCCTTTGAGAACCTAGGACTGAAATGAAGCTTGGTGAGCATCCCACATAAACGAATGCTCCACATGCGGGTTTCACATGCACCAACTCCACATTCACAGCAACTTCAGCGCCACAGCCATTTTCAGATAGCCCTCAATGCAAAGGCTCTAGACGCAAATAGTGGTGTGAGAGCTAATTCAATCAAGGAAAACACTGCATGTTGGTGAAGGGCATATTGAAGAAGAATCAGCCCAGTGGTTCTTGTGGGACAACAACTCTATTTGGCTCACTAACTTCACACACCATCAGGCTTCCAAGCAGCTCTCAAGGAAACTCAGTTTTTCACACTCTATGCTTAGTGGCCTTTGAGTGCCTAGGACTGAAATGAAGCTTGTTGAGCATCCCACACAAACGAATGCTCCACATGCGGGTTTCACATGCCACCAACTCCACATTCACAGGCAACTTCAGCGCCACAGCCATTTTCAGATAGCCCTCAATGCAAAGGCTCTAGACGCAAATATTGTGTGAGAGCTAATTCAATCAAGGAAACACTGCATGTTAGTGAAGGGCATATTGAAGAAGAATCAGCCGAGTGATTCTTGTGGGACAACAACTCCATTTGGCTCACTAACTTCACACACCATCAGACGTCCAAGCATCGCTCAAGGAACCTCAGTTTTCACACTCTATGCTTAGTGAACATTGAGTGCCTAGGACTGAAATGAAGTTTGGTGAGCATTCCACACAAACGAATGCTCCACATGCGGGTTTCACATGCCACCAACTCCACATTCACAGGCAACTTCAGCGCCAAAGCCGTTTTCAGATAGCCCTCAATGCAAAGGCTCTAGACGCAAATAGTGGTGTGAGAGCTAATTCAATCAAGGAAACACTGCATGTTGGTGAAGGGCATATTGAAGAAGAATCAGCCGAGTGGTTCTAGTGGGAGAACAACTCCATTTGGCTCACTAACTTCACACACCATCAGGCTTCCAAGCAGCTCTCAAGGAAACTCAGTTTTCACACTCTATGCTTAGTGCCCTTTGAGTGCCTAGGACTGAAATGAAGCTGGTGAGCATCCCACACAAACGAATGCTCCACATGCGAATTTTACATGCCACCAACTCCACATTCACAGGCAACTTCAGCGCCAAAGCCGTTTTCAGATAGCCCTCAATGCAAAGGCTCTAGACACAAATATTGGTGTGAGAGCTAATTCAATCAAGGAAACACTGCATGTTGGCAAAGGGCATATTGAAGAAGAATCAGCCGAGTGGTTCTTGTGGGAGAACAACTCCATTTGGCTCACTAACATCACTCACCATCAGGCTTCCAAGCAGCTCTCAAGGAAACTTAGTTTTCACACTCTATGCTTAGTGCCCTTTGAGTGCATTATCTAGGAATGAACCTGGTAGAGCATCCCACACAAACGAATGCTCCACATGCGGGATTCACATGCCACCAACTCCACATTCACAGGCAACTTCAGCGCCACAGCCGTTTTCAGATAGCCCTCAATGCAAAGGCTCTAGACGCAAATAGTTGTGTGAGAGCTAATTCCATCAAGGAAACACTGCATGTTGGTGAAGGGCATATTGAAGAAGAATCAGCCGAGTGGTTCTTGTGGGAGAACAACTCCATTTGGCTCACTAACTTCACACACCATCAGGCTTCCAAGCAGCTCTCAAGGAAACTCAGTTTTCACACTCTATGCTTAGTGCCCTTTGAGTGCATTATCTAGGAATGAACCTGGTAGAGCATCCCACACAAACGAATGCTCCACATGCGGGTTTCACATGCCACCAACTCCCACATTCACAGGCAACTTCAGCGCCACAGCCGTTTTCAGATAGCCTCAACGAAAAGGCTCTAGACGCAAATATTGGTGTGAGAGCTAATTCAATCAAGGAAACACTGCATGTTGGTGAAGGGCATATTGAAGAAGAATCAGCCGAGTGGTTCTTGTGGGAGAACAACTCCATTGGCTCACTAACTTCACACACCATCAGGCTTCCAAGCAGCTCTCAAGGAAACTCAGTTTTCACACTCTATGCTTAGTGCCCTTTGAGTGCATTATCTAGGAATGAACCTGGTAGAGCATCCCACACAAACGAATGCTCCACATGCGGGTTTCACATGCCACCAACTCCACATTCACAGGCAACTTCAGCACCACAGCCGTTTTCAGATAGCCCTCAATGCAAAGGCTCTAGACGCAAATAGTTGTGTGAGAGCTAATTCAATCAAGGAAACACTGCATGTTGGTGAAGGGCATATTGAAGAAGAATCAGCCGAGTGGTTCTTGTGGGAGAACAACTCCATTTGGCTCACTAACTTCACACACCATCAGGCTTCCAAGCAGCTCTCAAGGAAACTCAGTTTTCACACTCTATGCTTAGTGCCCTTTGAGTGCATTATCTAGGAATGAACCTGGTAGAGCATCCCACACAAACGAATGCTCCACATGCAGGTTTCACATGCCACCAACTCCACATTCACAGGCAACTTCAGCGCCACAGCCATTTTCAGATAGCCCTCAATGCAAAGGCTCTAGACGCAAATAGTGGTGTGAGAGCTAATTCAATGAAGGAAACACTGCATGTTGGTGAAGGGCATATTGAAGAAGAATCAGCCGAGTGGTTCTTGTGGGAGAACAACTCCATTTGGCTCACTAACTTCACACACCATCAGGCAGTTCTCAAGGAAACTCAGTTTTCACACTCTATGCTTAGTGCCCATTGAGTGCCAAGGACTGAAATGAAGCTGGTGAGCATCCCACACAAACGAATGCTCCACATGCGGGTTTCACATGCCACCAACTCCACATTCACAGGCAACTTCAGCGCCAAAGCCGCTTTTAGATAGCCCTCAATGCAAAGGCTCTAGACGCAAATATTGGTGTGAGAGCTAATTCAATCAAGGAAACACTGCATGTTGGTGAAGGGCATATTGAAGAAGAATCAGCCGAGTGGTTCTTGTGGGAGAACAACTCCATTTGGCTCACTAACTTCACACACCATCAGGCTTCCAAGCAGCTCTCAAGGAAACTCAGTTTTCACACTCTATGCTTAGTGCCCTTTGAGTGTCTAGGACTGATATGAAGCTTGGTGAGCATCCCACACAAACGAATGCTCCACATGCGGGTTTCACATGCCACCAACTCCACATTCACAGGCAACTTCAGCGCCACAGCCGTTTTCAGATAGCCCTCAATGCAAAGGCTCTAGACGCAAATATTGGTGTGAGAGCTAATTCAATCAAGGAAACACTGCATGTTGGTGAAGGGCATATTGAAGAAGAATCAGCCGAGTGGTTCTTGTTTGAAAACAACTCCATTTGGCTCACTAACTTCACACACCATCAGGCTTCCAAGCAGCTCTCAAGGAAACTCAGTTTTCACACTCTATGCTTAGTGCCCTTTGAGTGCATTATCTAGGAATGAACCTGGTAGAGCATCCCACACAAAAGAATGCTCCACATGCGGGTTTCACATGCCACCAACTCCACATTCACAGGCAACTTCAGCGCCACAGCCGTTTTCAGATAGCCCTCAATGCAAAGGCTCTAGACGCAAATAGTGGTGTGAGAGCTAATTCAATCAAGGAAACACTGCATGTTGGTGAAGGGGCATATTGAAGAAGAATCAGCCGAGTGGTTCTTGTTTGAGAACAACTCCATTTGGCTCACTAACTTCACACACCATCAGACTTCCAAGCAGCTCTCAAGGAAACTCAGTTTTCACACTCTATGCTTAGTGCCCTTTGAGTGCATTATCTAGGAATGAACCTGGTAGAGCATCCCACACAAACGAATGCTCCACATGCGGGTTTCACATGCCACCAACTCCACATTCACAGGCAACTTCAGCGCCACAGCCGTTTTCAGATAGCCCTCAATGCAAAGGCTCTAGACGCAAATATTGGTGTGAGAGCTAATTCAATCAAGGAAACACTGCATGTTGGTGAAGGGCATATTGAAGAAGAATCAGCCGAGTGGTTCTTGTGCGAGAACAACTCCATTTGGCTCACTAACTTCACACACCATCAGGCTTCCAAGCAGCTCTCAAGGAAACTCAGTTTTCACACTCTATGCTTAGTGCCCTTTGAGTGCATTATCTAGGAATGAACCTGGTAGAGCATCCCACACAAACGAATGCTCCACATGCGGGTTTCACATGCCACCAACTCCACATTCACAGGCAACTTCAGTGCCACAGCCGTTTTCAGATAGCCCTCAATGCAAAGGCTCTAGAATCAAATATTGATGTGAGAGCTAACTCAATCAAGGAAACACTGCATGTTGGTGAAGGGCATATTGAAGAAGAATCAGCCGAGTGGTTCTTGTGGGAGAACAACTCCATTTGGCTCACTAACTTCACACACCATCAGGCAGTTCTCAAGGAAACTCAGTTTTCACACTCTATGCTTAGTGCCCATTGAGTGCCAAGGACTGAAATGAAGCTGGTGAGCATCCCACACAAACGAATGCTCCACATGCGGGTTTCACATGCCACCAACTCCACATTCACAGGCAACTTCAGCGCCAAAGCCGCTTTTAGATAGCCCTCAATGCAAAGGCTCTAGACGCAAATATTGGTGTGAGAGCTAATTCAATCAAGGAAACACTGCATGTTGGTGAAGGGCATATTGAAGAAGAATCAGCCGAGTGGTTCTTGTGGGAGAACAACTCCATTTGGCTCACTAACTTCACACACCATCAGGCTTCCAAGCAGCTCTCAAGGAAACTCAGTTTTCACACTCTATGCTTAGTGCCCTTTGAGTGTCTAGGACTGATATGAAGCTTGGTGAGCATCCCACACAAACGAATGCTCCACATGCGGGTTTCACATGCCACCAACTCCACATTCACAGGCAACTTCAGCGCCACAGCATTTTCAGATAGCCCTCAATGCAAAGGCTCTAGACGCAAATATTGGTGTGAGAGCTAATTCAATCAAGGAAACACTGCATGTTAGTGAAGGGCATATTGAAGAAGAATCAGCCGAGTGATTCTTGTGGGACAACAACTCCATTTGGCTCACTAACTTCACACACCATCAGACGTCCAAGCATCGCTCAAGGAACCTCAGTTTTCACACTCTATGCTTAGTGAACATTGAGTGCCTAGGACTGAATGAAGTTTGGTGAGCATTCCACACAAACGAATGCTCCACATGCGGGTTTCACATGCCACCAACTCCACATTCACAGGCAACTTCAGCGCCAAAGCCGTTTTCAGATAGCCCTCAATGCAAAGGCTCTAGACGCAAATAGTGGTGTGAGAGCTAATTCAATCAAGGAAACACTGCATGTTGGTGAAGGGCATATTGAAGAAGAATCAGCCGAGTGGTTCTAGTGGGAGAACAACTCCATTTGGCTCACTAACTTCACACACCATCAGGCTTCCAAGCAGCTCTCAAGGAAACTCAGTTTTCACACTCTATGCTTAGTGCCCTTTGAGTGCCTAGGACTGAAATGAAGCTGGTGAGCATCCCACACAAACGAATGCTCCACATGCGAATTTTACATGCCACCAACTCCACATTCACAGGCAACTTCAGCGCCAAAGCCGTTTTCAGATAGCCCTCAATGCAAAGGCTCTAGACACAAATATTGGTGTGAGAGCTAATTCAATCAAGGAAACACTGCATGTTGGCAAAGGGCATATTGAAGAAGAATCAGCCGAGTGGTTCTTGTGGGAGAACAACTCCATTTGGCTCACTAACATCACTCACCATCAGGCTTCCAAGCAGCTCTCAAGGAAACTTAGTTTTCACACTCTATGCTTAGTGCCCTTTGAGTGCATTATCTAGAATGAACCTGGTTAGAGCATCCCACACAAACGAATGCTCCACATGCGGGATTCACATGCCACCAACTCCACATTCACAGGCAACTTCAGCGCCACAGCCGTTTTCAGATAGCCCTCAATGCAAAGGCTCTAGACGCAAATAGTTGTGTGAGAGCTAATTCCATCAAGGAAACACTGCATGTTGGTGAAGGGCATATTGAAGAAGAATCAGCCGAGTGGTTCTTGTGGGAGAACAACTCCATTTGGCTCACTAACTTCACACACCATCAGGCTTCCAAGCAGCTCTCAAGGAAAACTCAGTTTTCACACTCTATGCTTAGTGCCCTTTGAGTGCATTATCTAGGAATGAACCTGGTAGAGCATCCCACACAAACGAATGCTCCACATGCGGGTTTCACATGCCACCAACTCCACATTCACAGGCAACTTCAGCGCCACAGCCGTTTTCAGATAGCCCTCAACGAAAAGGCTCTAGACGCAAATATTGGTGTGAGAGCTAATTCAATCAAGGAAACACTGCATGTTGGTGAAGGGCATATTGAAGAAGAATCAGCCGAGTGGTTCTTGTGGGAGAACAACTCCATTTGGCTCACTAACTTCACACACCATCAGGCTTCCAAGCAGCTCTCAAGGAAACTCAGTTTTCACACTCTATGCTTAGTGCCCTTTGAGTGCATTATCTAGGAATGAACCTGGTAGAGCATCCCACACAAACGAATGCTCCACATGCGGGTTTCACATGCCACCAACTCCACATTCACAGGCAACTTCAGCACCACAGCCGTTTTCAGATAGCCCTCAATGCAAAGGCTCTAGACGCAAATAGTTGTGTGAGAGCTAATTCAATCAAGGAAACACTGCATGTTGGTGAAGGGCATATTGAAGAAGAATCAGCCGAGTGGTTCTTGTGGGAGAACAACTTCCATTTGGCTCACTAACTTCACACACCATCAGGCTTCCAAGCAGCTCTCAAGGAAACTCAGTTTTCACACTCTATGCTTAGTGCCCTTTGAGTGCATTATCTAGGAATGAACCTGGTAGAGCATCCCACACAAACGAATGCTCCACATGCAGGTTTCACATGCCACCAACTCCACATTCACAGGCAACTTCAGCGCCACAGCCATTTTCAGATAGCCCTCAATGCAAAGGCTCTAGACGCAAATAGTGGTGTGAGAGCTAATTCAATGAAGGAAACACTGCATGTTGGTGAAGGGCATATTGAAGAAGAATCAGCCGAGTGGTTCTTGTGGGAGAACAACTCCATTTGGCTCACTAACTTCACACACCATCAGGCAGTTCTCAAGGAAACTCAGTTTTCACACTCTATGCTTAGTGCCCATTGAGTGCCAAGGACTGAAATGAAGCTGGTGAGCATCCCACACAAACGAATGCTCCACATGCGGGTTTCACATGCCACCAACTCCACATTCACAGGCAACTTCAGCGCCAAAGCCGCTTTTAGATAGCCCTCAATGCAAAGGCTCTAGACGCAAATATTGGTGTGAGAGCTAATTCAATCAAGGAAACACTGCATGTTGGTGAAGGGCATATTGAAGAAGAATCAGCCGAGTGGTTCTTGTGGGAGAACAACTCCATTTGGCTCACTAACTTCACACACCATCAGGCTTCCAAGCAGCTCTCAAGGAAACTCAGTTTTCACACTCTATGCTTAGTGCCCTTTGAGTGTCTAGGACTGATATGAAGCTTGGTGAGCATCCCACACAAACGAATGCTCCACATGCGGGTTTCACATGCCACCAACTCCACATTCACAGGCAACTTCAGCGCCACAGCCGTTTTCAGATAGCCCTCAATGCAAAGGCTCTAGACGCAAATATTGGTGTGAGAGCTAATTCAATCAAGGAAACACTGCATGTTGGTGAAGGGCATATTGAAGAAGAATCAGCCGAGTGGTTCTTGTTTGAAAACAACTCCATTTGGCTCACTAACTTCACACACCATCAGGCTTCCAAGCAGCTCTCAAGGAAACTCAGTTTTCACACTCTATGCTTAGTGCCCTTTGAGTGCATTATCTAGGAATGAACCTGGTAGAGCATCCCACACAAAAGAATGCTCCACATGCGGGGTTTCACATGCCACCAACTCCACATTCACAGGCAACTTCAGCGCCACAGCCGTTTTCAGATAGCCCTCAATGCAAAGGCTCTAGACGCAAATAGTGGTGTGAGAGCTAATTCAATCAAGGAAACACTGCATGTTGGTGAAGGGCATATTGAAGAAGAATCAGCCGAGTGGTTCTTGTTTGAGAACAACTCCATTTGGCTCACTAACTTCACACACCATCAGACTTCCAAGCAGCTCTCAAGGAAACTCAGTTTTCACACTCTATGCTTAGTGCCCTTTGAGTGCATTATCTAGAATGAACCTGGTAGAGCATCCCACACAAACGAATGCTCCACATGCGGGTTTCACATGCCACCAACTCCACATTCACAGGCAACTTCAGCGCCACAGCCGTTTTCAGATAGCCCTCAATGCAAAGGCTCTAGACGCAAATATTGGTGTGAGAGCTAATTCAATCAAGGAAACACTGCATGTTGGTGAAGGGCATATTGAAGAAGAATCAGCCGAGTGGTTCTTGTGCGAGAACAACTCCATTTGGCTCACTAACTTCACACACCATCAGGCTTCCAAGCAGCTCTCAAGGAAACTCAGTTTTCACACTCTATGCTTAGTGCCCTTTGAGTGCATTATCTAGGAATGAACCTGGTAGAGCATCCCACACAAACGAATGCTCCACATGCGGGTTTTCACATGCCACCAACTCCACATTCACAGGCAACTTCAGTGCCACAGCCGTTTTCAGATAGCCCTCAATTGCAAAGGCTCTAGAATCAAATATTGATGTGAGAGCTAACTCAATCAAGGAAACACTGCATGTTGGTGAAGGGCATATTGAAGAAGAATCAGCCGAGTGGTTCTTGTGGGAGAACAACTCCATTTGGCTCACTAACTTCACACACCATCAGGCAGTTCTCAAGGAAACTCAGTTTTCACACTCTATGCTTAGTGCCCATTGAGTGCCAAGGACTGAAATGAAGCTGGTGAGCATCCCCACACAAACGAATGCTCCACATGCGGGTTTCACATGCCACCAACTCCACATTCACAGGCAACTTCAGCGCCAAAGCCGCTTTTAGATAGCCCTCAATGCAAAGGCTCTAGACGCAAATATTGGTGTGAGAGCTAATTCAATCAAGGAAACACTGCATGTTGGTGAAGGGCATATTGAAGAAGAATCAGCCGAGTGGTTCTTGTGGGAGAACAACTCCATTTGGCTCACTAACTTCACACACCATCAGGCTTCAAGCAGCTCTCAAGGGAAACTCAGTTTTCACACTCTATGCTTAGTGCCCTTTGAGTGTCTAGGACTGATATGAAGCTTGGTGAGCATCCCACACAAACGAATGCTCCACATGCGGGTTTCACATGCCACCAACTCCACATTCACAGGCAACTTCAGCGCCACAGCCGTTTTCAGATAGCCCTCAATGCAAAGGCTCTAGACGCAAATATTGGTGTGAGAGCTAATTCAATCAAGGAAACACTGCATGTTTGTGAAGGGCATATTGAAGAAGAATCAGCCGAGTGGTTCTTGTTTGAAAACAACTCCATTTGGCTCACTAACTTCACACACCATCAGGCTTCCAAGCAGCTCTCAAGGAAACTCAGTTTTCACAA
>NW_026700641.1:0-42776 GCF_030435755.1 Ochotona princeps
TCCTTTGCATTGAGGGCTATCTGAAAACGGCTGTGGCGCTGAAGTTGCCTGTGAATGTGGAGTTGGTGGCATGTGAAACCCGCATGTGGAGCATTCGTTTGTGTGGGATGCTCTACCAGGTTCATTCCTAGATAATGCACTCAAATGGCACTAAACATAGAGTGTGAAAACTGAGTTTCCTTGAGAGCTGCTTGAAAGCCTGATGGTGTGTGAAGTTAGTGAGCCAAATGGAGTTGTTCTCCCACAAGAACCACTCGGCTGATCCTTCTTCAATATGCCCTTCACCAACATGCAGTGTTTCCTTGATTGAATTAGCTCTCACACCAATATTTGCGTCTAGAGCCTTTGCATTGAGGGCTATCTGAAAACGGCGGTGGCGCTGAAGTTGCCTGTGAATGTGGAGTTGGTGGCATGTGAAACCCGCATGTGGAGCATTCGTTTGTGTGGGATGCTGACCAAAATTCATTTCAGTCCTAGGCACACAAAGAGCACTAAGCATAGAGTGTGAAAACTGAGTTTCCTTGAGAGCTGATTGGAAGCCTGATGGTGTGTGAAGTTAGTGAGCCAAATGGAGTTGTTCTCCCACAAGAACCACTCGGCTGATCCTTCTTCAATATGCCCTTCACCAACATGCAGTGTTTCCTTGATTGAATTAGCTCTCACACCAATATTTGCGTCTAGAGCCTTTGCATTGAGGGCTATCTGAAAACGGCTGTGGCGCTGAAGTTGCCTGTGAATGTGGAGTTGGTGGCATGTGAAACCCGCATGTGGAGCATTCGTTTGTGTGGGATGCTGACCAAGCTTCATTTCAGTCCTAGGCACACAAAGAGCACTAAGCATAGAGTGTGAAAACTGAGTTTCCTTGAGAGCTGCTTGGAAGCCTGATGGTGTGTGAAGTTAGTGAGCCAAATGGAGTTGTTCTCCCACAAGAACCACTCGGCTGATCCTTCTTCAATATGCCCTTCACCAACATGCAGTGTTTCCTTGATTGAATTAGCTCTCACACCAATATTTGCGTCTAGAGCCTTTGCATTGAGGGCTATCTGACAACGGCTGTGGCGCTGAAGTTGCCTGTGAATGTGGCGTTGGTGGCATGTGAAACCCGCATGTGGAGCATTCGTTTGTGTGGGATGCTCTACCAGGTTCATTCCTAGATAATGCACTCAAAGGGCACTAAGCATAGAGTGTGAAAACTGAGTTTCCTTGAGAGCTGCTTGGAAGCCTGATGGTGTGTGAAGTTAGTGAGCCAAATGGAGTTGTTCTCCCACAAGAACCACTCGGCTGATCCTTCTTCAATATGCCCTTCACCAACATGCAGTGTTTCCTTGATTGAATTAGCTCTCACACCAATATTTGCATCTAGAGCCTTTGCATTGAGGGCTATCTGAAAACGGCTGTGGCGCTGAAGTTGCATGTGAATGTGGAGTTGGTGGCATGTGAAATCTGCATGTGGAGCATTCATTTGTGTGGGATGCTCTACCAGGTTCATTTCAGACCCAGCCATACAAAGGGCACTAAGCATAGAGTGTGAAAACTGAGTTTCCTTGAGAGCTGCTTGGAAGCCTGATGGTGTGTGAAGTTAGTGAGCCAAATGCAGTTGTTCTCCCACAAGAACCACTCGGCTGATCCTTCTTCAATATTTGCCCTTCACCAACATGCAGTGTTTCCTTGATTGAATTAGCTCTCACACAAATATTTGCGTCTAGAGCCTTTGCATTGAGGGCTATCTGAAAACGGCTGTGGCGTTGAAGTTACCTGTGAATGTGGAGTTGGTGGCATGTGAAACCCGCATGTGGAGCATTCGTTTGTGTGGGATGCTCTACCAGGTTCATTCCTAGATAATGCACTCAAAGTGCACTAAGCATAGAGTGTGAAAACTGAGTTTCCTTGAGAGCTGCTTGGAAGCCTGATGGTGTGTGAAGTTAGTGAGCCAAATGGAGTTGTTCTCCCACAAGAACCACTCGGCTGATCCTTCTTCAATATGCCCTTCACCAACATGCAGTGTTTCCTTGATTGAATTAGCTCTCACACCAATATTTGCATCTAGAGCCTTTGCATTGAGGGCTATCTGAAAACGGCTGTGGCGCTGAAGTTGCCTGTGAATGTGGAGTTGGTGGCATGTGAAACCCGCATGTGGAGCATTCGTTTGTGTGGGATGCTCTATCAGGTTCATTCCTAGATAATGCACTCAAAGGGCACTAAGCCTAGACTGTGAAAACTGAGTTTCCTTGAGAGCTGCTTGGAAGCCTGATGGTGTGTGAAGTTAGTGAGCCAAATGGAGTTGTTCTCCCACAAGAACCACTCGGCTGATCCTTCTTCAATATGCCCTTCACCAACATGCAGTGTTTCCTTGATTGAATTAGCTCTCACACGAATATTTGCGTCTAGAGCCTTTGCATTGAGGGCTATCTGAAAACGGCTGTGGCGCTGAAGTTGCCTGTGAATGTGGAGTTGGTGGCATGTGAAACCCGCATGTGGAGCATTCGTTTGTGTGGGATGCTGACCAAGCTTCATTTCAGTCCTAGGCACACAAAGAGCACTAAGCATAGAGTGTGAAAACTGAGTTTCCTTGAGAGCTGCTTGGAAGCCTGATGGTGTGTGAAGTTAGTGAGCCAAATGCAGTTGTTCTCCCACAAGAACCACTCGGCTGATCCTTCTTCAATATGCCCTTCACCAACATGCAGTGTTTCCTTGATTGAATTAGCTCTCACACCAATATTTGCGTCTAGAGCCTTTGCATTGAGGGCTATCTGAAAACGACTGTGGCGCTGAAGTTGCCTGTGAATGTGGAGTTGGTGGCATGTGAAACCCGCATGTGGAGCATTTGTTTGTGTGGGATGCTGACCAAGCTTCATTTCAGTCCTAGGCACACAAAGAGCACTAAGCTTAGAGTGTGAAAACTGAGTTTCCTTGAGAGCTGCTTGGAAGCCTGATGGTGTGTGAAGTTAGTGAGCCAAATGGAGTTGTTCTCCCACAAGAACCACTCGGTTGATCCTTCTTCAATATGCCCTTCACCAACATGCAGTGTTTCCTTGATTGAATTAGCTCTCACACCAATATTTGCATCTAGAGCCTTTGCATTGAGGGCTATCTGAAAACGGCTGTGGCGCTGAAGTTGCAT
Organism: Ochotona princeps; assembly: GCF_030435755.1. NCBI lineage: Eukaryota > Metazoa > Chordata > Mammalia > Lagomorpha > Ochotonidae > Ochotona > Ochotona princeps. Next base: position 3,122 of record NW_026700641.1, read on the forward strand.
GTGAATGTGGAGTTGGTGGCATGTGAAATCCGCATGTGGAGCATTCGTTTGTGTGGGATGCTCTACCAGGTTCATTTCAAACCCAGCCATACAAAGGGCACTAAGCATAGAGTGTGAAAACTGAGTTTCCTTGAGAGCTGCTTGGAAGCCTGATGGTGTGTGAAGTTAGTGAGCCAAATGGAGTTGTTCTCCCACAAGAACCACTCTGCTGATCCTTCTTCAATATGCCCTTCACCAACATGCAGTGTTTCCTTGATTGAATTAGCTCTCACACCAATATTTGCGTCTAGAGCCTTTGCATTGAGGGCTATCTGACAACGGCTGTGGCGCTGAAGTTACCTGTGAATGTGGAGTTGGTGGCATGTGAAACCCGCATGTGGAGCATTCGTTTGTGTGGGATGCTCTACCAGGTTCATTCCTAGATAATGCACTCAAAGGGCACTAAGCATAGAGTGTGAAAACTGAGTTTCCTTGAGAGCTGCTTGGAAGCCTGATGGTGTGTGAAGTTAGTGAGCCAAATGGAGTTGTTCTCCCACAAGAACCACTCGGCTGATCCTTCTTCAATATGCCCTTCACCAACATGCAGTGTTTCCTTGATTGAATTAGCTCTCACACCAATATTTGCGTCTAGAGCCTTTGCATTGAGGGCTATCTGAAAACGGCTGTGGCGCTGAAGTTGCCTGTGAATGTGGAGTTGGTGGCATGTGAAACCCGCATGTGGAGCATTCGTTTGTGTGGGATGCTCTACCAGGTTCATCCCTAGATAATGCACTCAAAGGGCACTAAGCATAGAGTGTGAAAACTGAGTTTCCTTGAGAGCTGCTTGGAAGCCTGATGGTGTGTGAAGTTAGTGAGCCAAATGGAGTTGTTCTCCCACAAGAACCACTCGGCTGATCCTTCTTCAATATGCCCTTCACCAACATGCAGTGTTTCCTTGATTGAATTAGCTCTCACACCAATATTTGCGTCTAGAGCCTTTGCATTGAGGGCTATCTGAAAACGGCAGTGGCGCTGAAGTTGCCTGTGAATGTGGAGTTGGTGGCATGTGAAACCCGCATGTGGAGCATTCGTTTGTGTGGGATGCTGACCAAAATTCATTTCAGTCCTAGGCACACAAAGAGCACTAAGCATAGAGTGTGAAAACTGAGTTTCCTTGAGAGCTGCTTGGAAGCCTGATGGTGTGTGAAGTTAGTGAGCCAAATGGAGTTGTTCTCCCACAAGAACCACTCGGCTGATCCTTCTTCAATATGCCCTTCACCAACATGCAGTGTTTCCTTGATTGAATTAGCTCTCACACCAATATTTGCGTCTAGAGCCTTTGCATTGAGGGCTATCTGAAAACGACTGTGGCGCTGAAGTTGCCTGTGAATGTGGAGTTGGTGGCATGTGAAACCCGCATGTGGAGCATTTGTTTGTGTGGGATGCTGACCAAGCTTCATTTCAGTCCTAGGCACACAAAGAGCACTAAGCATAGAGTGTGAAAACTGAGTTTCCTTGAGAGCTGCTTGGAAGCCTGATGGTGTGTGAAGTTAGTGAGTCAAATGGAGTTGTTCTCCCACAAGAACCACTCGGCTGATCCTTCTTCAATATGCCCTTCACCAACATGCAGTGTTTCCTTGATTGAATTAGCTCTCACACCAATATTTGCGTCTAGAGCCTTTGCATTGAGGGCTATCTGAAAACGGCTGTGGCGCTGAAGTTGCCTGTGAATGTGGAGTTGGTGGCATGTGAAACCCGCATGTGGAGCATTCGTTTGTGTGGGATGCTCTACCAGGTTCATTCCTAGATAATGCACTCAAAGGGCACTAAGCATAGAGTGTGAAAACTGAGTTTCCTTGAGAGCTGCTTGGAAGCCTGATGGTGTGTGAAGTTAGTGAGCCAAATGGAGTTGTTCTCCCACAAGAACCACTCGGCTGATCCTTCTTCAATATGCCCTTCACCAACATGCAGTGTTTCCTTGATTGAATTAGCTCTCACACCAATATTTGCATCTAGAGCCTTTGCATTGAGGGCTATCTGAAAATGGCTGTGGCGCGGAAGTTGCATGTGAATGTGGAGTTGGTGGCATGTGAAATCCGCAAGTGGAGCATTCATTTGTGTGGGATGCTCTACCAGGTTCATTTCAGACACAGCCATACAAAGGGCACTAAGCATAGAGTGTGAAAACTGAGTTTCCTTGAGAGCTGCTTGGAAGCCTGATGGTGTGTGAAGTTAGTGAGCCAAATGGAGTTGTTCGAACAACTCTGCTGATCCTTCTTCAATATGCCCTTCACCAACATGCAGTGTTTCCTTGATTGAATTAGCTCTCACACCAATATTTGCGTCTAGAGCCTTTGCATTGAGGGCTATCTGAAAACGGTTGTGGCGCTGAAGTTACCTGTGAATGTGGAGTTGGTGGCATGTGAAACCCGCATGTGGAGCATTCGTTTGTGTGGGATGCTCTACCAGGTTCATTCCTAGATAATGCACTCAAAGGGCACTAAGCATAGAGTGTGAAAACTGAGTTTCCTTGAGAGCTGCTTGGAAGCCTGATGGTGTGTGAAGTTAGTGAGCCAAATGGAGTTGTTCTCCCACAAGAACCACTCTGCTGATCCTTCTTCAATATGCCCTTCACCAACATACAGTGTTTCCTTGATTGAATTAGCTCTCACACCAATATTTGCATCTAGAGCCTTTGCATTGAGGGATATCTGAAAACGGCTGTGGCGCTGAAGTTGCCTGTGAATGTGGAGTTGGTGGCATGTGAAATCCGCATGTGGAGCATTCATTTGTGTGGGATGCTCTACCAGGTTCATTTCAGACCCAGCCATACAAAGGGCACTAAGCATAGAGTGTGAAAACTGAGTTTCCTTGAGAGCTGCTTGGAAGCCTGATGGTGTGTGAAGTTAGTGAGCCAAATGGAGTTGTTCTCCCACAAGAACCACTCGGCTGATCCTTCTTCAATATGCCCTTCACCAACATGCAGTGTTTCCTTGATTGAATTAGCTCTCACACCAATATTTGCATCTAGAGCCTTTGCATTGAGGGCTATCTGAAAACGGCTGTGGCGCTGAAGTTGCCTGTGAATGTGGAGTTGGTGGCATGTGAAACCCGCATGTGGAGCATTCGTTTGTGTGGGATGCTCTACCAGGTTCATTCCTAGATAATGCACTCAAAGAGCACTAAGCATAGAGTGTGAAAACTGAGTTTCCTTGAGAGCTGCTTGGAAGCCTGATGGTGTGTGAAGTTAGTGAGCCAAATGGAGTTGTTCTCCCACAAGAACCACTCGGCTGATCCTTCTTCAATATGCCCTTCACCAACATGCAGTGTTTCCTTGATTGAATTAGCTCTCACACCAATATTTGCATCTAGAGCCTTTGCATTGAGGGCTATCTGAAAATGGCTGTGGCGCTGAAGTTGCATGTGAATGTGGAGTTGGTGGCATGTGAAATCTGCATGTGGAGCATTCATTTGTGTGGGATGCTCTACCAGGTTCATTTCAGACCCAGCCATACAAAGGGCACTAAGCATAGAGTGTGAAAACTGAGTTTCCTTGAGAGCTGCTTGGAAGCCTGATGGTGTGTGAAGTTAGTGAGCCAAATGGAGTTGTTCTCCCACAAGAACCACTCGGCTGATCCTTCTTCAATATGCCCTTCACCAACATGCAGTGTTTCCTTGATTGAATTAGCTCTCACACCAATATTTGCATCTAGAGCCTTTGCATTGAGGGCTATCTGAAAACGGCTGTGGCGCTGAAGTTGCCTGTGAATGTGGAGTTGGTGGCATGTGAAACCCGCATGTGGAGCATTCGTTTGTGTGGGATGCTCTACCAGGTTCATTCCTAGATAATGCACTCAAAGGGCACTAAGCATAGAGTGTGAAAACTGAGTTTCCTTGAGAGCTGCTTGGAAGCCTGATGGTGTGTGAAGTTAGTGAGCCAAATGGAGTTGTTCTCCCACAAGAACCACTCGGCTGATCCTTCTTCAATATGCCCTTCACCAACATGCAGTGTTTCCTTGATTGAATTAACTCTCACACCAATATTTGCGTCTAGAGCCTTTGCATTGAGGGCTATCTGAAAACGACTGTGGCGCTGAAGTTGCCTGTGAATGTGGAGTTGGTGGCATGTGAAACCCGCATGTGGAGCACTTGTTTGTGTGGGATGCTCACCAAGCTTCATTTCAGTCCTAGGCACACAAAGAGCCCTAAGCATAGAGTGTGAAAACTGAGTTTCCTTGAGAGCTGCTTGGAAGCCTGATGGTGTGTGAAGTTAGTGAGCCAAATGGGGTTGTTCTCCCACAAGAACCACTCGGCTGATCCTTCTTCAATATGCCCTTCACCAACATGCAGTGTTTCCTTGATTGAATTAGCTCTCACACCAATATTTGCGTCTAGAGCCTTTGCATTGAGGGCTATCTGAAAACGGCTGTGGCGCTGAAGTTGCCTGTGAATGTGGAGTTGGTGGCATGTGAAACCCGCATGTGGAGCATTCGTTTGTGTGGGATGCTCTACCAGGTTCATTCCTAGATAATGCACTCAAAGGGCACTAAGCATAGAGTGTGAAAACTGAGTTTCCTTGAGAGCTGCTTGGAAGCCTGATGGTGTGTGAAGTTAGTGAGCCAAATGGAGTTGTTCTCCCACAAGAACCACTCGGCTGATCCTTCTTCAATATGCCCTTCACCAACATGCAGTGTTTCCTTGATTGAATTAGCTCTCACACCAATATTTGCATCTAGAGCCTTTGCATTGAGGGCTATCTGAAAACGGCTGTGGCGCTGAAGTTGCCTGTGAATGTGGAGTTGGTGGCATGTGAAATCCGCATGTGGAGCATTCATTTGTGTGGGATGCTCTACCAGGTTCATTTCAGACCCAGCCATACAAAGGGCACTAAGCATAGAGTGTGAAAACTGAGTTTCCTTGAGAGCTGCTTGGAAGCCTGATGGTGTGTGAAGTTAGTGAGCCAAATGGAGTTGTTCTCCCACAAGAACCACTCGGCTGATCCTTCTTCAATATGCCCTTCACCAACATACAGTGTTTCCTTGATTGAATTAGCTCTCACACCAATATTTGCATCTAGAGCCTTTGCATTGAGGGCTATCTGAAAACGGCTGTGGCGCTGAAGTTGCCTGTGAATGTGGAGTTGGTGGCATGTGAAATCCGCATGTGGAGCATTCATTTGTGTGGGATGCTCTACCAGGTTCATTTCAGACCCAGCCATACAAAGGGCACTAAGCATAGAGTGTGAAAACTGAGTTTCCTTGAGAGCTGCTTGGAAGCCTGATGGTGTGTGAAGTTAGTGAGCCAAATGGAGTTGTTCTCCCACAAGAACCACTCTGCTGATCCTTCTTCAATATGCCCTTCACCAACATACAGTGTTTCCTTGATTGAATTAGCTCTCACACCAATATTTGCATCTAGAGCCTTTGCATTGAGGGCTATCTGAAAACGGCTGTGGCGCTGAAGTTACCTGTGAATGTGGAGTTGGTGGCATGTGAAACCCGCATGTGGAGCATTCGTTTGTGTGGGATGCTCTACCAGGTTCATTCCTAGATAATGCACTCAAAGGGCACTAAGCCTAGACTGTGAAAACTGAGTTTCCTTGAGAGCTGCTTGGAAGCCTGATGGTGTGTGAAGTTAGTGAGCCAAATGGAGTTGTTCTCCCACAAGAACCACTCGGCTGATCCTTCTTCAATATGCCCTTCACCAACATGCAGTGTTTCCTTGATTGAATTAGCTCTCACACGAATATTTGCGTCTAGAGCCTTTGCATTGAGGGCTATCTGAAAACGGCTGTGGCGCTGAAGTTGCCTGTGAATGTGGAGTTGGTGGCATGTGAAACCCGCATGTGGAGCATTCGTTTGTGTGGGATGCTGACCAAGCTTCATTTCAGTCCTAGGCACACAAAGAGCACTAAGCATAGAGTGTGAAAACTGAGTTTCCTTGAGAGCTGCTTGGAAGCCTGATGGTGTGTGAAGTTAGTGAGCCAAATGCAGTTGTTCTCCCACAAGAACCACTCGGCTGATCCTTCTTCAATATGCCCTTCACCAACATGCAGTGTTTCCTTGATTGAATTAGCTCTCACACCAATATTTGCGTCTAGAGCCTTTGCATTGAGGGCTATCTGAAACGACTGTGGCGCTGAAGTTGCCTGTGAATGTGGAGTTGGTGGCATGTGAAACCCGCATGTGGAGCATTTGTTTGTGTGGGATGCTGACCAAGCTTCATTTCAGTCCTAGGCACACAAAGAGCACTAAGCATAGAGTGTGAAAACTGAGTTTCCTTGAGAGCTGCTTGGAAGCCTGATGGTGTGTGAAGTTAGTGAGCCAAATGGAGTTGTTCTCCCACAAGAACCACTCGGTTGATCCTTCTTCAATATGCCCTTCACCAACATGCAGTGTTTCCTTGATTGAATTAGCTCTCACACCAATATTTGCATCTAGAGCCTTTGCATTGAGGGCTATCTGAAAACGGCTGTGGCGCTGAAGTTGCATGTGAATGTGGAGTTGGTGGCATGTGAAATCCGCATGTGGAGCATTCATTTGTGTGGGATGCTCTACCAGGTTCATTTCAGACCCAGCCATACAAAGGGCACTAAGCATAGAGTGTGAAAACTGAGTTTCCTTGAGAGCTGCTTGGAAGCCTGATGGTGTGTGAAGTTAGTGAGCCAAATGGAGTTGTTCTCCCACAAGAACCACTCTGCTGATCCTTCTTCAATATGCCCTTCACCAACATGCAGTGTTTCCTTGATTGAATTAGCTCTCACACCAATATTTGCGTCTAGAGCCTTTGCATTGAGGGCTATCTGACAACGGCTGTGGCGCTGAAGTTACCTGTGAATGTGGAGTTGGTGGCATGTGAAACCCGCATGTGGAGCATTCGTTTGTGTGGGATGCTCTACCAGGTTCATTCCTAGATAATGCACTCAAAGGGCACTAAGCATAGAGTGTGAAAACTGAGTTTCCTTGAGAGCTGCTTGGAAGCCTGATGGTGTGTGAAGTTAGTGAGCCAAATGGAGTTGTTCTCCCACAAGAACCACTCGGCTGATCCTTCTTCAATATGCCCTTCACCAACATGCAGTGTTTCCTTGATTGAATTAGCTCTCACACCAATATTTGCGTCTAGAGCCTTTGCATTGAGGGCTATCTGAAAACGGCTGTGGCGCTGAAGTTGCCTGTGAATGTGGAGTTGGTGGCATGTGAAACCCGCATGTGGAGCATTCGTTTGTGTGGGATGCTCTACCAGGTTCATCCCTAGATAATGCACTCAAAGGGCACTAAGCATAGAGTGTGAAAACTGAGTTTCCTTGAGAGCTGCTTGGAAGCCTGATGGTGTGTGAAGTTAGTGAGCCAAATGGAGTTGTTCTCCCACAAGAACCACTCGGCTGATCCTTCTTCAATATGCCCTTCACCAACATGCAGTGTTTCCTTGATTGAATTAGCTCTCACACCAATATTTGCGTCTAGAGCCTTTGCATTGAGGGCTATCTGAAAACGGCAGTGGCGCTGAAGTTGCCTGTGAATGTGGAGTTGGTGGCATGTGAAACCCGCATGTGGAGCATTCGTTTGTGTGGGATGCTGACCAAAATTCATTTCAGTCCTAGGCACACAAAGAGCACTAAGCATAGAGTGTGAAAACTGAGTTTCCTTGAGAGCTGCTTGGAAGCCTGATGGTGTGTGAAGTTAGTGAGCCAAATGGAGTTGTTCTCCCACAAGAACCACTCGGCTGATCCTTCTTCAATATGCCCTTCACCAACATGCAGTGTTTCCTTGATTGAATTAGCTCTCACACCAATATTTGCGTCTAGAGCCTTTGCATTGAGGGCTATCTGAAAACGACTGTGGCGCTGAAGTTGCCTGTGAATGTGGAGTTGGTGGCATGTGAAACCCGCATGTGGAGCATTTGTTTGTGTGGGATGCTGACCAAGCTTCATTTCAGTCCTAGGCACACAAAGAGCACTAAGCATAGAGTGTGAAAACTGAGTTTCCTTGAGAGCTGCTTGGAAGCCTGATGGTGTGTGAAGTTAGTGAGTCAAATGGAGTTGTTCTCCCACAAGAACCACTCGGCTGATCCTTCTTCAATATGCCCTTCACCAACATGCAGTGTTTCCTTGATTGAATTAGCTCTCACACCAATATTTGCGTCTAGAGCCTTTGCATTGAGGGCTATCTGAAAACGGCTGTGGCGCTGAAGTTGCCTGTGAATGTGGAGTTGGTGGCATGTGAAACCCGCATGTGGAGCATTCGTTTGTGTGGGATGCTCTACCAGGTTCATTCCTAGATAATGCACTCAAAGAGCACTAAGCATAGAGTGTGAAAACTGAGTTTCCTTGAGAGCTGCTTGGAAGCCTGATGGTGTGTGAAGTTAGTGAGCCAAATGGAGTTGTTCTCCCACAAGAACCACTCGGCTGATCCTTCTTCAATATGCCCTTCACCAACATGCAGTGTTTCCTTGATTGAATTAGCTCTCACACCAATATTTGCATCTAGAGCCTTTGCATTGAGGGCTATCTGAAAATGGCTGTGGCGCGGAAGTTGCATGTGAATGTGGAGTTGGTGGCATGTGAAATCCGCAAGTGGAGCATTCATTTGTGTGGGATGCTCTACCAGGTTCATTTCAGACACAGCCATACAAAGGGCACTAAGCATAGAGTGTGAAAACTGAGTTTCCTTGAGAGCTGCTTGGAAGCCTGATGGTGTGTGAAGTTAGTGAGCCAAATGGAGTTGTTCGAACAACTCTGCTGATCCTTCTTCAATATGCCCTTCACCAACATGCAGTGTTTCCTTGATTGAATTAGCTCTCACACCAATATTTGCGTCTAGAGCCTTTGCATTGAGGGCTATCTGAAAACGGTTGTGGCGCTGAAGTTACCTGTGAATGTGGAGTTGGTGGCATGTGAAACCCGCATGTGGAGCATTCGTTTGTGTGGGATGCTCTACCAGGTTCATTCCTAGATAATGCACTCAAAGGGCACTAAGCATAGAGTGTGAAAACTGAGTTTCCTTGAGAGCTGCTTGGAAGCCTGATGGTGTGTGAAGTTAGTGAGCCAAATGGAGTTGTTCTCCCACAAGAACCACTCTGCTGATCCTTCTTCAATATGCCCTTCACCAACATACAGTGTTTCCTTGATTGAATTAGCTCTCACACCAATATTTGCATCTAGAGCCTTTGCATTGAGGGATATCTGAAAACGGCTGTGGCGCTGAAGTTGCCTGTGAATGTGGAGTTGGTGGCATGTGAAATCCGCATGTGGAGCATTCATTTGTGTGGGATGCTCTACCAGGTTCATTTCAGACCCAGCCATACAAAGGGCACTAAGCATAGAGTGTGAAAACTGAGTTTCCTTGAGAGCTGCTTGGAAGCCTGATGGTGTGTGAAGTTAGTGAGCCAAATGGAGTTGTTCTCCCACAAGAACCACTCGGCTGATCCTTCTTCAATATGCCCTTCACCAACATGCAGTGTTTCCTTGATTGAATTAGCTCTCACACCAATATTTGCGTCTAGAGCCTTTGCATTGAGGGCTATCTGAAAACGGCTGTGGCGCTGAAGTTGCCTGTGAATGTGGAGTTGGTGGCATGTGAAACCCGCATGTGGAGCATTCGTTTGTGTGGGATGCTCTACCAGGTTCATTCCTAGATAATGCACTCAAAGAGCACTAAGCATAGAGTGTGAAAACTGAGTTTCCTTGAGAGCTGCTTGGAAGCCTGATGGTGTGTGAAGTTAGTGAGCCAAATGGAGTTGTTCTCCCACAAGAACCACTCGGCTGATCCTTCTTCAATATGCCCTTCACCAACATGCAGTGTTTCCTTGATTGAATTAGCTCTCACACCAATATTTGCATCTAGAGCCTTTGCATTGAGGGCTATCTGAAAATGGCTGTGGCGCTGAAGTTGCATGTGAATGTGGAGTTGGTGGCATGTGAAATCTGCATGTGGAGCATTCATTTGTGTGGGATGCTCTACCAGGTTCATTTCAGACCCAGCCATACAAAGGGCACTAAGCATAGAGTGTGAAAACTGAGTTTCCTTGAGAGCTGCTTGGAAGCCTGATGGTGTGTGAAGTTAGTGAGCCAAATGGAGTTGTTCTCCCACAAGAACCACTCGGCTGATCCTTCTTCAATATGCCCTTCACCAACATGCAGTGTTTCCTTGATTGAATTAGCTCTCACACCAATATTTGCATCTAGAGCCTTTGCATTGAGGGCTATCTGAAAACGGCTGTGGCGCTGAAGTTGCCTGTGAATGTGGAGTTGGTGGCATGTGAAACCCGCATGTGGAGCATTCGTTTGTGTGGGATGCTCTACCAGGTTCATTCCTAGATAATGCACTCAAAGGGCACTAAGCATAGAGTGTGAAAACTGAGTTTCCTTGAGAGCTGCTTGGAAGCCTGATGGTGTGTGAAGTTAGTGAGCCAAATGGAGTTGTTCTCCCACAAGAACCACTCGGCTGATCCTTCTTCAATATGCCCTTCACCAACATGCAGTGTTTCCTTGATTGAATTAACTCTCACACCAATATTTGCGTCTAGAGCCTTTGCATTGAGGGCTATCTGAAAACGACTGTGGCGCTGAAGTTGCCTGTGAATGTGGAGTTGGTGGCATGTGAAACCCGCATGTGGAGCACTTGTTTGTGTGGGATGCTCACCAAGCTTCATTTCAGTCCTAGGCACACAAAGAGCCCTAAGCATAGAGTGTGAAAACTGAGTTTCCTTGAGAGCTGCTTGGAAGCCTGATGGTGTGTGAAGTTAGTGAGCCAAATGGGGTTGTTCTCCCACAAGAACCACTCGGCTGATCCTTCTTCAATATGCCCTTCACCAACATGCAGTGTTTCCTTGATTGAATTAGCTCTCACACCAATATTTGCGTCTAGAGCCTTTGCATTGAGGGCTATCTGAAAACGGCTGTGGCGCTGAAGTTGCCTGTGAATGTGGAGTTGGTGGCATGTGAAACCCGCATGTGGAGCATTCGTTTGTGTGGGATGCTCTACCAGGTTCATTCCTAGATAATGCACTCAAAGGGCACTAAGCATAGAGTGTGAAAACTGAGTTTCCTTGAGAGCTGCTTGGAAGCCTGATGGTGTGTGAAGTTAGTGAGCCAAATGGAGTTGTTCTCCCACAAGAACCACTCGGCTGATCCTTCTTCAATATGCCCTTCACCAACATGCAGTGTTTCCTTGATTGAATTAGCTCTCACACCAATATTTGCATCTAGAGCCTTTGCATTGAGGGCTATCTGAAAACGGCTGTGGCGCTGAAGTTGCCTGTGAATGTGGAGTTGGTGGCATGTGAAATCCGCATGTGGAGCATTCATTTGTGTGGGATGCTCTACCAGGTTCATTTCAGACCCAGCCATACAAAGGGCACTAAGCATAGAGTGTGAAAACTGAGTTTCCTTGAGAGCTGCTTGGAAGCCTGATGGTGTGTGAAGTTAGTGAGCCAAATGGAGTTGTTCTCCCACAAGAACCACTCTGCTGATCCTTCTTCAATATGCCCTTCACCAACATACAGTGTTTCCTTGATTGAATTAGCTCTCACACCAATATTTGCATCTAGAGCCTTTGCATTGAGGGCTATCTGAAAACGGCTGTGGCGCTGAAGTTGCCTGTGAATGTGGAGTTGGTGGCATGTGAAATCCGCATGTGGAGCATTCATTTGTGTGGGATGCTCTACCAGGTTCATTTCAGACCCAGCCATACAAAGGGCACTAAGCATAGAGTGTGAAAACTGAGTTTCCTTGAGAGCTGCTTGGAAGCCTGATGGTGTGTGAAGTTAGTGAGCCAAATGGAGTTGTTCTCCCACAAGAACCACTCGGCTGATCCTTCTTCAATATGCCCTTCACCAACATACAGTGTTTCCTTGATTGAATTAGCTCTCACACCAATATTTGCATCTAGAGCCTTTGCATTGAGGGCTATCTGAAAACGGCTGTGGCGCTGAAGTTACCTGTGAATGTGGAGTTGGTGGCATGTGAAATCCGCATGTGGAGCATTCGTTTGTGTGGGATGCTCTACCAGGTTCATTTCAGTCCTAGCCATAAAAGGGCACTAAGCATAGAGTGTGAAAACTGAGTTTCCTTGAGAGCTGCTTGGAAGCCTGATGGTGTGTGAAGTTAGTGAGCCAAATGGAGTTGTTCTCCCACAAGAACCACTCGGCTGATCCTTCTTCAATATGCCCTTCACCAACATGCAGGGTTTCCATGATTGAATTAGCTCACACACCAATATTTGCGTCTAGAGCCTTTGCATTGAGGGCTATCTGAAAACGGCTGTGGCGCTGAAGTTGCCTGTGAATGTGGAGTTGGTGGCATGTGAAACCCGCATGTGGAGCATTCGTTTGTGTGGGATGCTCTACCAGGTTCATTCCTAGATAATGCACTCAAATGGCACTAAACATAGAGTGTGAAAACTGAGTTTCCTTGAGAGCTGCTTGGAAGCCTGATGGTGTGTGAAGTTAGTGAGCCAAATGGAGTTGTTCTCCCACAAGAACCACTCGGCTGATCCTTCTTCAATATGCCCTTCACCAGCATGCAGTGTTTCCTTGATTGAATTAGCTCTCACACCAATATTTGCGTCTAGAGCCTTTGCATTGAGGGCTATCTGAAAACGGCTGTGGCGCTGAAGTTGCCTGTGAATGTGGAGTTGGTGGCATGTGAAACCCGCATGTGGAGCATTCGTTTGTGTGGGATGCTCTACCAGGTTAATTCCTAGATAATGCACTCAAAGGGCACTAAGCATAGAGTGTGAAAACTGAGTTTCCTTGAGAGCTGCTTGGAAGCCTGATGGTGTGTGAAGTTAGTGAGCCAAATGGAGTTGTTCTCCCACAAGAACCACTCGGCTGATCCTTCTTCAATATGCCCTTCACCAACATGCAGTGTTTCCTTGATTGAATTAGCTCTCACACCAATATTTGCATCTAGAGCCTTTGCATTGAGGGCTATCTGAAAACGGCTGTGGCGCTGAAGTTACCTGTGAATGTGGAGTTGGTGGCATGTGAAATCCGCATGTGGAGCATTCGTTTGTGTGGGATGCTCTACCAGGTTCATTTCAGTCCTAGCCATAAAAGGGCACTAAGCATAGAGTGTGAAAACTGAGTTTCCTTGAGAGCTGCTTGGAAGCCTGATGGTGTGTGAAGTTAGTGAGCCAAATGGAGTTGTTCTCCCACAAGAACCACTCGGCTGATCCTTCTTCAATATGCCCTTCACCAACATGCAGTGTTTCCTTGATTGAATTAGCTCTCACACCAATATTTGCGTCTAGAGCCTTTGCATTGAGGGCTATCTGAAAACGGCTGTGGCGCTGAAGTTGCCTGTGAATGTGGAGTTGGTGGCATGTGAAACCCGCATGTGGAGCATTCGTTTGTGTGGGATGCTCACCAAGTTCATTTCAGTCCTAGGCACTCAAAGGGCACTAAGCATAGAGTGTGAAAACTGAGTTTCCTTGAGAGCTGCTTGGAAGCCTGATGGTGTGTGAAGTTAGTGAGCCAAATGGAGTTGTTCTCCCACAAGAACCACTCGGCTGATCCTTCTTCAATATGCCCTTCACCAACATGCAGTGTTTCCTTGATTGAATTAGCTCTCACACCAATATTTGCGTCTAGAGCCTTTGCATTGAGGGCTATCTGAAAACGGCTGTGGCGCTGAAGTTGCCTGTGAATGTGGAGTTGGTGGCATGTGAAACCCGCATGTGGAGCATTCGTTTGTGTGGGATGCTCTACCAGGTTCATTCCTAGATAATGCACTCAAATGGCACTAAACATAGAGTGCGAAAACTGAGTTTGCTTGAGAGCTGCTTGGAAGCCTGATGGTGTGTGAAGTTAGTGAGCCAAATGGAGTTGTTCTCCCACAAGAACCACTCGGCTGATCCTTCTTCAATATGCCCTTCACCAGCATGCAGTGTTTCCTTGATTGAATTAGCTCTCACACCAATATTTGCGTCTAGAGCCTTTGCATTGAGGGCTATCTGAAAACGGCTGTGGCGCTGAAGTTGCCTGTGAATGTGGAGTTGGTGGCATGTGAAATCCGCATGTGGAGCATTCATTTGTGTGGGATGCTCTACCAGGTTCATTTCAGACCCAGCCATACAAAGGGCACTAAGCATAGAGTGTGAAAACTGAGTTTCCTTGAGAGCTGCTTGGAAGCCTGATGGTGTGTGAAGTTAGTGAGCCAAATGGAGTTGTTCTCCCACAAGAACCACTCTGCTGATCCTTCTTCAATATGCCCTTCACCAACATACAGTGTTTCCTTGATTGAATTAGCTCTCACACCAATATTTGCATCTAGAGCCTTTGCATTGAGGGCTATCTGAAAACGGCTGTGGCGCTGAAGTTACCTGTGAATGTGGAGTTGGTGGCATGTGAAATCCGCATGTGGAGCATTCGTTTGTGTGGGATGCTCTACCAGGTTCATTTCAGTCCTAGCCATAAAAGGGCACTAAGCATAGAGTGTGAAAACTGAGTTTCCTTGAGAGCTGCTTGGAAGCCTGATGGTGTGTGAAGTTAGTGAGCCAAATGGAGTTGTTCTCCCACAAGAACCACTCGGCTGATCCTTCTTCAATATGCCCTTCAGCAACATGCAGTGTTTCCTTGATTGAATTAGCTCACACACCAATATTTGCGTCTAGAGCCTTTGCATTGAGGGCTATCTGAAAACGGCTGTGGCGCTGAAGTTGCCTGTGAATGTGGAGTTGGTGGCATGTGAAACCCGCATGTGGAGCATTCGTTTGTGTGGGATGCTCTACCAGGTTCATTCCTAGATAATGCACTCAAATGGCACTAAACATAGAGTGTGAAAACTGAGTTTCCTTGAGAGCTGCTTGGAAGCCTGATGGTGTGTGAAGTTAGTGAGCCAAATGGAGTTGTTCTCCCACAAGAACCACTCGGCTGATCCTTCTTCAATATGCCCTTCACCAGCATGCAGTGTTTCCTTGATTGAATTAGCTCTCACACCAATATTTGCGTCTAGAGCCTTTGCATTGAGGGCTATCTGAAAACGGCTGTGGCGCTGAAGTTGCCTGTGAATGTGGAGTTGGTGGCATGTGAAACCCGCATGTGGAGCATTCGTTTGTGTGGGATGCTCTACCAGGTTAATTCCTAGATAATGCACTCAAAGGGCACTAAGCATAGAGTGTGAAAACTGAGTTTCCTTGAGAGCTGCTTGGAAGCCTGATGGTGTGTGAAGTTAGTGAGCCAAATGGAGTTGTTCTCCCACAAGAACCACTCGGCTGATCCTTCTTCAATATGCCCTTCACCAACATGCAGTGTTTCCTTGATTGAATTAGCTCTCACACCAATATTTGCATCTAGAGCCTTTGCATTGAGGGCTATCTGAAAACGGCTGTGGCGCTGAAGTTACCTGTGAATGTGGAGTTGGTGGCATGTGAAATCCGCATGTGGAGCATTCGTTTGTGTGGGATGCTCTACCAGGTTCATTTCAGTCCTAGCCATAAAAGGGCACTAAGCATAGAGTGTGAAAACTGAGTTTCCTTGAGAGCTGCTTGGAAGCCTGATGGTGTGTGAAGTTAGTGAGCCAAATGGAGTTGTTCTCCCACAAGAACCACTCGGCTGATCCTTCTTCAATATGCCCTTCACCAACATGCAGTGTTTCCTTGATTGAATTAGCTCTCACACCAATATTTGCGTCTAGAGCCTTTGCATTGAGGGCTATCTGAAAACGGCTGTGGCGCTGAAGTTGCCTGTGAATGTGGAGTTGGTGGCATGTGAAACCCGCATGTGGAGCATTCGTTTGTGTGGGATGCTCTACCAGGTTCATTCCTAGATAATGCACTCAAATGGCACTAAACATAGAGTGCGAAAACTGAGTTTGCTTGAGAGCTGCTTGGAAGCCTGATGGTGTGTGAAGTTAGTGAGCCAAATGGAGTTGTTCTCCCACAAGAACCACTCGGCTGATCCTTCTTCAATATGCCCTTCACCAGCATGCAGTGTTTCCTTGATTGAATTAGCTCTCACACCAATATTTGCGTCTAGAGCCTTTGCATTGAGGGCTATCTGAAAACGGCTGTGGCGCTGAAGTTGCCTGTGAATGTGGAGTTGGTGGCATGTGAAATCCGCATGTGGAGCATTCATTTGTGTGGGATGCTCTACCAGGTTCATTTCAGACCCAGCCATACAAAGGGCACTAAACATAGAGTGTGAAAACTGAGTTTCCTTGAGAGCTGCTTGGAAGCCTGATGGTGTGTGAAGTTAGTGAGCCAAATGGAGTTGTTCTCCCACAAGAACCACTCTGCTGATCCTTCTTCAATATGCCCTTCACCAACATACAGTGTTTCCTTGATTGAATTAGCTCTCACACCAATATTTGCATCTAGAGCCTTTGCATTGAGGGCTATCTGAAAACGGCTGTGGCGCTGAAGTTGCCTGTGAATGTGGAGTTGGTGGCATGTGAAATCCGCATGTGGAGCATTCGTTTGTGTGGGATGCTCTACCAGGTTCATTTCAGTCCTAGCCATAAAAGGGCACTAAGCATAGAGTGTGAAAACTGAGTTTCCTTGAGAGCTGCTTGGAAGCCTGATGGTGTGTGAAGTTAGTGAGCCAAATGGAGTTGTTCTCCCACAAGAACCACTCGGCTGATCCTTCTTCAATATGCCCTTCACCAACATGCAGTGTTTCCTTGATTGAATTAGCTCTCACACCAATATTTGCGTCTAGAGCCTTTGCATTGAGGGCTATCTGAAAACGGCTGTGGCGCTGAAGTTGCCTGTGAATGTGGAGTTGGTGGCATGTGAAACCCGCATGTGGAGCATTCGTTTGTGTGGGATGCTCTACCAGGTTCATTCCTAGATAATGCACTCAAATGGCACTAAACATAGAGTGCGAAAACTGAGTTTCCTTGAGAGCTGCTTGGAAGCCTGATGGTGTGTGAAGTTAGTGAGCCAAATGGAGTTGTTCTCCCACAAGAACCACTCGGCTGATCCTTCTTCAATATGCCCTTCACCAGCATGCAGTGTTTCCTTGATTGAATTAGCTCTCACACCAATATTTGCGTCTAGAGCCTTTGCATTGAGGGCTATCTGAAAACGGCTGTGGCGCTGAAGTTGCCTGTGAATGTGGAGTTGGTGGCATGTGAAACCCGCATGTGCAGCATTCGTTTGTGTGGGATGCTCTACCAGGTTCATTCCTAGATAATGCACTCAAAGGGCACTAAGCATAGAGTGTGAAAACTGAGTTTCCTTGAGAGCTGCTTGGAAGCCTGATGGTGTGTGAATTTAGTGAGCCAAATGGAGTTGTTCTCCCACAAGAACCACTCGGCTGATCCTTCTTCAATATGCCCTTCACCAACATGCAGTGTTTCCTTGATTGAATTAGCTCTCACACCAATATTTGCGTCTAGAGCCTTTGCATTGAGGGCTATCTGAAAACGGCTGTGGCGCTGAAGTTGCCTGTGAATGTGGAGTTGGTGGCATGTGAAATCCGCATGTGGAGCATTCATTTGTGTGGGATGCTCTACCAGGTTCATTTCAGACCCAGCCATACAAAGGGCACTAAGCATAGAGTGTGAAAACTGAGTTTCCTTGAGAGCTGCTTGGAAGCCTGATGGTGTGTGAAGTTAGTGAGCCAAATGGAGTTGTTCTCCCACAAGAACCACTCGGCTGATCTTTCTTCAATATGCCCTTCACCAACATACAGTGTTTCCTTGATTGAATTAGCTCTCACACCAATATTTGCATCTAGAGCCTTTGCATTGAGGGCTATCTGAAAACGGCTGTGGCGCTGAAGTTACCTGTGAATGTGGAGTTGGTGGCATGTGAAATCCGCATGTGGAGCATTCGTTTGTGTGGGATGCTCTACCAGGTTCATTTCAGTCCGAGCCATAAAAGGGCACTAAGCATAGAGTGTGAAAACTGAGTTTCCTTGAGAGCTGCTTGGAAGCCTGATGGTGTGTGAAGTTAGTGAGCCAAATGGAGTTGTTCTCCCACAAGAACCACTCGGCTGATCCTTCTTCAATATGCCCTTCACCAACATGCAGTGTTTCCTTGATTGAATTAGCTCTCACACCAATATTTGCGTCTAGAGCCTTTGCATTGAGGGCTATCTGAAAACGGCTGTGGCGCTGAAGTTGCCTGTGAATGTGGAGTTGGT
Organism: Ochotona princeps; assembly: GCF_030435755.1. Lineage (NCBI taxonomy): Eukaryota > Metazoa > Chordata > Mammalia > Lagomorpha > Ochotonidae > Ochotona > Ochotona princeps. Next base: position 21,188 of record NW_026700641.1, read on the forward strand.
GGCATGTGAAACCCGCATGTGGAGCATTCGTTTGTGTGGGATGCTCTACCAGGTTCATTCCTAGATAATGCACTCAAATGGCACTAAACATAGAGTGCGAAAACTGAGTTTCCTTGAGAGCTGCTTGGAAGCCTGATGGTGTGTGAAGTTAGTGAGCCAAATGGAGTTGTCCTCCCACAAGAACCACTCGGCTGATCCTTCTTCAATATGCCCTTCACCAGCATGCAGTGTTTCCTTGATTGAATTAGCTCTCACACCAATATTTGCGTCTAGAGCCTTTGCATTGAGGGCTATCTGAAAACGGCTGTGGCGCTGAAGTTGCCTGTGAATGTGGAGTTGGTGGCATGTGAAACCCGCATGTGCAGCATTCGTTTGTGTGGGATGCTCTACCAGGTTCATTCCTAGATAATGCACTCAAAGGGCACTAAGCATAGAGTGTGAAAACTGAGTTTCCTTGAGAGCTGCTTGGAAGCCTGATGGTGTGTGAATTTAGTGAGCCAAATGGAGTTGTTCTCCCACAAGAACCACTCGGCTGATCCTTCTTCAATATGCCCTTCACCAACATGCAGTGTTTCCTTGATTGAATTAGCTCTCACACCAATATTTGCGTCTAGAGCCTTTGCATTGAGGGCTATCTGAAAACGGCTGTGGCGCTGAAGTTGCCTGTGAATGTGGAGTTGGTGGCATGTGAAATCCGCATGTGGAGCATTCATTTGTGTGGGATGCTCTACCAGGTTCATTTCAGACCCAGCCATACAAAGGGCACTAAGCATAGAGTGTGAAAACTGAGTTTCCTTGAGAGCTGCTTGGAAGCCTGATGGTGTGTGAAGTTAGTGAGCCAAATGGAGTTGTTCTCCCACAAGAACCACTCGGCTGATCATTCTTCAATATGCCCTTCACCAACATGCAGTGTTTCCTTGATTGAATTAGCTCTCACACCAATATTTGCATCTAGAGCCTTTGCATTGAGGGCTATCTGAAAACGGCTGTGGCGCTGAAGTTACCTGTGAATGTGGAGTTGGTGGCATGTGAAATCCGCATGTGGAGCATTCGTTTGTGTGGGATGCTCTACCAGGTTCATTTCAGTCCTAGCCATAAAAGGGCACTAAGCATAGAGTGTGAAAACTGAGTTTCCTTGAGAGCTGCTTGGAAGCCTGATGGTGTGTGAAGTTAGTGAGCCAAATGGAGTTGTTCTCCACAAGAACCACTCGGCTGATCCTTCTTCAATATGCCCTTCACCAACATGCAGTGTTTCCTTGATTGAATTAGCTCTCACACCAATATTTGCGTCTAGAGTCTTTGCATTGAGGGCTATCTGAAAACGGCTGTGGCGCTGAAGTTGCCTGTGAATGTGGAGTTGGTGGCATGTGAAACCCGCATGTGGAGCATTCGTTTGTGTGGGATGCTCTACCAGGTTCATTCCTAGATAATGCACTCAAATGGCACTAAACATAGAGTGCGAAAACTGAGTTTGCTTGAGAGCTGCTTGGAAGCCTGATGGTGTGTGAAGTTAGTGAGCCAAATGGAGTTGTTCTCCCACAAGAACCACTCGGCTGATCCTTCTTCAATATGCCCTTCACCAACATGCAGTGTTTCCTTGATTGAATTAGCTCTCACACAATATTTGCGTCTAGAGCCTTTGCATTGAGGGCTATCTGAAAACGGCTGTGGCGCTGAAGTTGCCTGTGAATGTGGAGTTGGTGGCATGTGAAACCCGCATGTGCAGCATTCGTTTGTGTGGGATGCTCTACCAGGTTCATTCCTAGATAATGCACTCAAAGGGCACTAAGCATAGAGTGTGAAAACTGAGTTTCCTTGAGAGCTGCTTGGAAGCCTGATGGTGTGTGAAGTTAGTGAGCCAAATGGAGTTGTTCTCCCACAAGAACCACTCGGCTGATCCTTCTTCAATATGCCCTTCACCAACATGCAGTGTTTCCTTGATTGAATTAGCTCTCACACCAATATTTGCATCTAGAGCCTTTGCATTGAGGGCTATCTGAAAACGGCTGTGGCGCTGAAGTTGCCTGTGAATGTGGAGTTGGTGGCATGTGAAATCCGCATGTGGAGCATTCATTTGTGTGGGATGCTCTACCAGGTTCATTTCAGACCCAGCCATACAAAGGGCACTAAGCATAGAGTGTGAAAACTGAGTTTCCTTGAGAGCTGCTTGGAAGCCTGATGGTGTGTGAAGTTAGTGAGCCAAATGGAGTTGTTCTCCCACAAGAACCACTCGGCTGATCCTTCTTCAATATGCCCTTCACCAACATGCAGTGTTTCCTTGATTGAATTAGCTCTCACACCAATATTTGCGTCTAGAGCCTTTGCATTGAGGGCTATCTGAAAACGGCTGTGGCGCTGAAGTTGCCTGTGAATGTGGAGTTGGTGGCATGTGAAACCCGTATGTGGAGCATTCGTTTGTGTGGGATGCTCTGCCAGGTTCATTTCAGTCCTAGCCATACAAAGGGCACTAAGCATAGATTGTGAAAACTGAGTTTCCTTGAGAGCTGCTTGGAAGCCTGATGGTGTGTGAAGTTAGTGAGCCAAATGGAGTTGTTCTCCCACAAGAACCACTCGGCTGATCCTTCTTCAATATGCCCTTCACCAACATGCAGTGTTTCCTTGATTGAATTAGCTCTCACACCAATATTTGCGTCTAGAGCCTTTGCTTTGAGGGCTATCTGAAAACGGCTGTGGCGCTGAAGTTGCCTGTGAATGTGGAGTTGGTGGCATGTGAAACCCGCATGTGGAGCATTCATTTGTGTGGGATGCTCTGCCAGGTTCATTTCAGTCCTAGCCATACAAAGGGCACTAAGCATAGATTGTGAAAACTGAGTTTCCTTGAGAGCTGCTTGGAAGCCTGATGGTGTGTGAAGTTAGTGAGCCAAATGGAGTTGTTCTCCCACAAGAACCACTCGGCTGATCCTTCTTCAATATGCCCTTCACCAACACGCAGTGTTTCCTTGATTGAATTAGCTCTCACACCAATATTTGCGTCTAGAGCCTTTGCATTGAGGGCTATCTGAAAACGGCTGTGGCGCTGAAGTTGCCTGTGAATGTGGAGTTGGTGGCATGTGAAACCCGCATGTGGAGCATTCGTTTGTGTGGGATGCTCTACCAGGTTCATTCCTAGATAATGCACTCAAAGGGCACTAAGCATAGAGTGTGAAAACTGAGTTTCCTTGAGAGCTGCTTGGAAGCCTGATGGTGTGTGAAGTTAGTGAGCCAAATGGAGTTGTTCTCCCACAAGAACCACTCGGCTGATCCTTCTTCCATATGCCCTTCACCAACATGCAGTGTTTCCTTGATTGAATTAGCTCTCACACCAATATTTGCGTCTAGAGCCTTTGCATTGAGGGCTATCTGAAAACGGCTGTGGCGCTGAAGTTGCCTGTGAATGTGGAGTTGGTGGCATGTGAAACCCGCATGTGGAGCATTCGTTTGTGTGGGATGCTCTACCAGGTTCATTTCAGTCCTAGCCAGACAAAGGGCACTAAGCATAGAGCGTGAAAACTGAGTTTCCTTGAGAGCTGCTTGGAAGCCTGATGGTGTGTGAAGTTAGTGAGCCAAATGGAGTTGTTCTCCCACAAGAACCACTCGGCTGATCCTTCTTCAATATGCCCTTCACCAACACGCAGTGTTTCCTTGATTGAATTAGCTCTCACACCAATATTTGCGTCTAGAGCCTTTGCATTGAGGGCTATCTGAAAACGGCTGTGGCGCTGAAGTTGCCTGTGAAAGTGGAGTTGGCGGCATGTGAAACCCGCATGTGGAGCATTCGTTTGTGTGGGATGCTCTACCAGGTTCATTCCTAGATAATGCACTCAAAGGGCACTAAGCATAGAGTGTGAAAACTGAGTTTCCTTGAGAGCTGCTTGGAAGCCTGATGGTGTGTGAAGTTAGTGAGCCGAATGGAGTTGTTCTCCCACAAGAACCACTCGGCTGATCCTTCTTCAATATGCCCTTCACCAACATGCAGTGTTTCCTTGATTGAATTAGCTCTCACACCAATATTTGCGTCTAGAGCCTTTGCATTGAGGGCTATCTGAAAACGGCTGTGGCGCTAAAGTTGCCTGTGAATGTGGAGTTGGTGGCATGTGAAACCCGCATGTGGAGCATTCGTTTGTGTGGGATGCTGACCAAGCTTCATTTCAGTCCTAGGCACACAAAGAGCACTAAGCATAGAGTGTGAAAACTGAGTTTCCTTGAGAGCTGCTTGGAAGCCTGATGGTGTGTGAAGTTAGTGAGCCAAATGGAGTTGTTCTCCCACAAGAACCACTCGGCTGATCCTTCTTCAATATGCCCTTCACCAACATGCAGTGTTTCCTTGATTGAATTAGCTCTCACACCAATATTTGCGTCTAGAGCCTTTGCATTGAGGGCTATCTGAAAACGGCTGTGGCGCTGAAGTTGCCTGTGAATGTGGAGTTGGTGGCATGTGAAACCCGCATGTGGAGCATTCGTTTGTGTGGGATGCTCTACCAGGTTCATTCCTAGATAATGCACTCAAAGGGCACTAAGCATAGAGTGTGAAAACTGAGTTTCCTTGAGAGCTGCTTGGAAGCCTGATGGTGTGTGAAGTTAGTGAGCCAAATGGAGTTGTTCTCCCACAAGAACCACTCGGCTGATCCTTCTTCAATATGCCCTTCACCAACATGCAGTGTTTCCTTGATTGAATTAGCTCTCACACCAATATTTGCGTCTAGAGCCTTTGCATTGAGGGCTATCTGAAAACAGCTGTGGAGCTGAAGTTGCCTGTGAATGTGGAGTTGGTGGCATGTGAAACCCGCATGTGGAGCATTCGTTTGTGTGGGATGCTCTACCAGGTTCATTCCTAGATAACGCACTCAAAGGGCACTAAGCATAGAGTGTGAAAACTGAGTTTCCTTGAGAGCTCCTTGGAAGCCTGATGGTGTGTTACGTTAGTGTGCCAAATGGAGTTGTTCTCCCACAAGAACCACTCGGCTGATCCTTCTTCAATATGCCCTTCACCAACATGCAGTGTTTCCTTGATTGAATTAGCTCTCACACCAATATTTGCGTCTAGAGCCTTTGCATTGAGGGCTATCTGAAAACGGCTGTGGCGCTGAAGTTGCCTGTGAATGTGGAGTTGGTGGCATGTGAAACCCGCATGTGGAGCATTCGTTTGTGTGGGATGCTCTACCAGGTTCTTTCCTAGATAATGCACTCAAAGGGCACTAAGCATAGAGTGTGAAAACTGAGTTTCCTTGAGAGCTGCTTGGAAGCCTGATGGTGTGTGAAGTTAGTGAGCCAAATGGAGTTGTTCTCCCACAAGAACCACTCGACTGATCCTTCTTCAATATGCCCTTCACCAACATGCAGTGTTTCCTTGATTGAATTAGCTCTCACACCAATATTTGCGTCTAGAGCCTTTGCATTGAGGGCTATCTGAAAACGGCTGTGGCGCTGAAGTTGCCTGTGAATGTGGAGTTGGTGGCATGTGAAACCCGCATGTGGAGCATTCGTTTGTGTGGGATGCTCTACCAGGTTCATTCCTAGATAATGCACTCAAAGGGCACTAAGCATAGAGTGTGAAAACTGAGTTTCCTTGAGAGCTGCTTGGAAGCCTGATGGTGTGTGAAGTTAGTGAGCCAAATGGAGTTGTTCTCCCACAAGAACCACTCGGCTGATCCTTCTTCAATATGCCCTTCACCAACATGCAGTGTTTCCTTGATTGAATTAGCTCTCACACCAATATTTGCGTCTAGAGCCTTTGCATTGAGGGCTATCTGAAAACGGCTGTGGCGCTGATGTTGCCTGTGAATGTAGAGTTGGTGGCATGTGAAACCCGCATGTGGAGCATTCGTTTGTGTGGGATGCTCTACCAGGTTCATTCCTAGATAATGCACTCAAAGGGCACTAAGCATAGAGTGTGAAAACTGAGTTTGCTTGAGAGCTGCTTGGAAGCCTGATGGTGTGTGAAGTTAGTGAGCCAAATGGAGTTGTTCTCCCACAAGAACCACTCGGCTGATCCTTCTTCAATATGCCCTTCACCAACATGCAGTGTTTCTTTGATTGAATTAGCTCTCACACAAATATTTGCGTCTAGAGCCTTTGCATTGAGGGCTATCTGAAAACGGCTGTGGCGCTGAAGTTGCCTGTGAATGTAGAGTTGGTGGCATGTGAAACCCGCATGTGGAGCATTCGTTTGTGTGGGATGCTCTACCAGGTTCATTTCAGTCCTAGCCATACAAAGGGTACTAAGCATAGAGTGTGAAAACTGAGTTTCCTTGAGAGCTGCTTGGAAGCCTGATGGTGTGTGAAGTTAGTGAGCCAAATGGAGTTGTTCTCCCACAAGAACCACTCGGCTGATCCTTCTTCAATATGCCCTTCACCAACATGCAGTGTTTCCTTGATTGAAATAGCTCTCACACCAATATTTGCGTCTAGAGCCTTTGCATTGAGGGCTATCTGAAAACGGCTGTGGCGCTGAAGTTGCCTGTGAATGTGGAGTTGGTGGCATGTGAAACCCGCATGTGGAGCATTCGTTTGTGTGGGATGCTCTACCAGGTTCATTCCTAGATAATGCACTCAAAGGGCACTAAGCATAGAGTGTGAAAACTGAGTTTCCTTGAGAGCTGCTTGGAAGCCTGATGGTGTGTGAAGTTAGTGAGCCAAATGGAGTTGTTCTCCCACAAGAACCACTCGGCTGATCCTTCTTCAATATGCCCTTCACCAACATGCAGTGTTTCCTTGATTGAATTAGCTCTCACACCAATATTTGCGTCTAGAGCCTTTGCATTGAGGGCTATCTGAAAACGGCTGTGGCGCTGAAGTTGCCTGTGAATGTGGAGTTGGTGGCATGTGAAACCCGCATGTGGAGCATTCGTTTGTGTGGGATGCTCTACCAGGTTCATTCCTAGATAATGCACTCAAAGAGCACTAAGCATAGAGTGTGAAAACTGAGTTTCCTTGAGAGCTGCTTGGAAGCCTGATGGTGTGTGAAGTTAGTGAGCCAAATGGAGTTGTTCTCCCACAAGAACCACTCGGCTGATCCTTCTTCAATATGCCCTTCACCAACATGCAGTGTTTCCTTGATTGAAATAGCTCTCACACCAATATTTGCGTCTAGAGCCTTTGCATTGAGGGCTATCTGAAAACGGCTGTGGCGCTGAAGTTGCCTGTGAATGTGGAGTTGGTGGCATGTGAAACCCGCATGTGGAGCATTCGTTTGTGTGGGATGCTGACCAAGCTTCATTTCAGTCCTAGGCACTCAAAGGGCACTAAGCATAGAGTGTGAAAACTGAGTTTCCTTGAGAGCTGCTTGGAAGCCTGATGGTGTGTGAAGTTAGTGAGCCAAATGGAGTTGTTCTCCCACAAGAACCACTCGGCTGATCCTTCTTCAATATGCCCTTCACCAACATGCAGTGTTTCCTTGATTGAATTAGCTCTCACACCAATATTTGCGTCTAGAGCCTTTGCATTGAGGGCTATCTGAAAACGGCTGTGGCGCTGAAGTTGCCTGTGAATGTGGAGTTGGTGGCATGTGAAACCCGCATGTGGAGCATTCGTTTGTGTGGGATGCTCTACCAGGTTCATTTCAGTCCTAGCCATACAAAGGGCACTAAGCATAGAGCGTGAAAACTGAGTTTCCTTGAGAGCTGCTTGGAAGCTTGATGGTGTGTGAAATTAGTGAGCCAAATGGAGTTGTTCTCCCACAAGAACCACTTGGCTGATCCTTCTTCAATATGCCCTTCACCAACATGCAGTGTTTCCTTGATTGAATTAGCTCTCACACCAATATTTGCGTCTAGAGCCTTTGCATTGAGGGCTATCTGAAAACGGCTGTGGCGCTGAAGTTGCCTGTGAATGTGGAGTTGGTGGCATGTGAAACCCGCATGTGGAGCATTCGTTTGTGTGGGATGCTCTACCAGGTTCATTCCTAGATAATGCACTCCAAGGGCACTAAGCATAGAGTGTGAAAACTGAGTTTCCTTGAGAGCTGCTTGGAAGCCTGATGGTGTGTGAAGTTAGTGAGCCAAATGGAGTTGTTCTCCCATAAGAACCACTCGGCTGATCCTTCTTCAATATGCCCTTCAACAGCATGCAGTGTTTCCTTGATTGAATTAGCTCTCACACCAATATTTGCGTCTAGAGCCTTTGCATTGAGGGCTATCTGAAAACGGCTGTGGCGCTGAAGTTGCCTGTGAATGTGGAGTTGGTGGCATGTGAAACCCGCATGTGGAGCATTCGTTTGTGTGGGATGCTCTACCAGGTTCATTCCTAGATAATGCACTCAAAGGGCACTAAGCATAGAGTGTGAAAACTGAGTTTCCTTGAGAGCTGCTTGGAAGCCTGATGGTGTGTGAAGTTAGTGAGCCAAATGGAGTTGTTCTCCCACAAGAACCACTCGGCTGATCCTTCTTCAATATGCCCTTCACCAACATGCAGTGTTTCCTTGATTGAATTAGCTCTCACACCAATATTTGCGTCTAGAGCCTTTGCATTGAGGGCTATCTGAAAACGGCTGTGGCGCTGAAGTTGCCTGTGAATGTGGAGTTGGTGGCATGTGAAACCCGCATGTGGAGCATTCGTTTGTGTGGGATGCTCTACCAGGTTCATTTCAGTCCTAGCCATACAAAGGGCACTAAGCATAGAGCGTGAAAACTGAGTTTCCTTGAGAGCTGCTTGGAAGCCTGATGGTGTGTGAAGTTAGTGAGTCAAATGGAGTTGTTCTCCCACAAGAACCACTCGGCTGATCCTTCTTCAATATGCCCTTCACCAACATGCAGTGTTTCCTTGATTGAATTAGCTCTCACACCAATATTTGCGTCTAGAGCCTTTGCATTGAGGGCTATCTGAAAACGGCTGTGGCGCTGAAGTTGCCTGTGAATGTGGAGTTGGTGGCATGTGAAACCCGCATGTGGAGCATTCGTTTGTATGGGATGCTGACCAAGCTTCATTTCAGTCCTAGGCACACAAAGAGCACTAAGCATAGAGTGTGAAAACTGAGTTTCCTTGAGAGCTGCTTGGAAGCCTGATGGTGTGCGAAGTTAGTTAGCCAAATGGAGTTGTTCTCCCACAAGAACCACTCGGCTGATCCTTCTTCAATATGCCCTTCACCAACATGCAGTGTTTCCTTGATTGAATTAGCTCTCACACCAATATTTGCGTCTAGAGCCTTTGCATTGAGGGCTATCTGAAAACGGCTGTGGCGCTGAAGTTGCCTGTGAATGTGGAGTTGGTGGCATGTGAAACCCGCATGTGGAGCATTCGTTTGTGTGGGATGCTCTCCAAGCTTCATTTCAGTCCTAGGCATACAAAGGGCACTAAGCATAGAGTGTGAAAACTGAGTTTCCTTGAGAGCTGCTTGGAAGCCTGATGGTGTGTGAAGTTAGGGAGCCAAATGGAGTTGTTCTCCCACAAGAACCACTCGGCTGATCCTTCTTCAATATGCCCTTCACCAACATGCAGTGTTTCCTTGATTGAATTAGCTCTCACACCAATATTTGCGTCTAGAACCTTTGCATTGAGGGCTATCTGAAAACGGCTGTGGCGCTGAAGTTGCCTGTGAATGTGGAGTTGGTGGCATGTGAAACCCGCATGTGGAGCATTCGTTTGTGTGGGATGCTCTACCAAGCTTCATTTCAGTCCTAGGCACACAAAGAGCACTAAGCATAGAGTGTGAAAACTGAGTTTCCTTGAGAGCTGCTTGGAAGCCTGATGGTGTGTGAAGTTAGTGAGCCAAATGGAGTTGTTCTCCCACAAGAACCACTCGGCTGATCCTTCTTCAATATGCCCTTCACCAACATGCATTGTTTCCTTGATTGAATTAGCTCTCACACCAATATTTGCGTCTAGAGCCTTTGCATTGAGGGCTATCTGAAAACGGCTGTGGCGCTGAAGTTGCCTGTGAATGTGGAGTTGGTGGCATGTGAAACCCGCATGTGGAGCATTCGTTTGTGTGGGATGCTCTACCAGGTTCATTCCTAGATAATGCACTCAAAGGGCACTAAGCATAGAGTGTGAAAACTGAGTTTCCTTGAGAGCTGCTTGGAAGCCTGATGGTGTGTGAAGTTAGTGAGCCAAATGGAGTTGTTCTCCCACAAGAACCACTCGGCTGATCCTTCTTCAATATGCCCTTCACCAACATGCAGTGTTTCCTTGATTGAATTAGCTCTCACACCAATATTTGCGTCTAGAGCCTTTGCATTGAGGGCTATCTGAAAACGGCTGTGGCGCTGAAGTTGCCTGTGAATGTGGAGTTGGTGGCATGTGAAACCCGCATGTGGAGCATTCGTTTGTGTGGGATGCTCTACCAGGTTCATTCCTAGATAATGCACTCAAAGGGCACTAAGCATAGAGTGTGAAAACTGAGTTTCCTTGAGAGCTGCTTGGAAGCTTGATGGTGTGCGAAGTTAGTGAGCCGAATGGAGTTGTTCTCCCACAAGAACCACTTGGCTGATCCTTCTTCAATATGCCCTTCACCAACATGCAGTGTTTCCTTGATTGAATTAGCTCTCACACCAATATTTGCGTCTAGAGCCTTTGCATTGAGGGCTATCTGAAAAGCTGTGGCACTGAAGTTGCCTGTGAATGTGGAGTTGGTGGCATGTGAAACCCGCATGTGGAGCATTCGTTTGTGTAGGATGCTCTACCAGTTTCATTCCTAGATAATGCACTCAAAGGGCACTAAGCATAGAGTGTGAAAACTGAGTTTCCTTGAGAGCTGCTTGGAAGCCTGATGGTGTGTGAAGTTAGTGAGCCAAATGGAGTTGTTCTCCCACAAGAACCACTCGGCTGATCCTTCTTCAATATGCCCTTCACCAGCATGCAGTGTTTCCTTGATTGAATTAGCTCTCACACCAATATTTGCGTCTAGAGCCTTTGCATTGAGGGCTATCTGAAAACGGCTGTGGCGCTGAAGTTGCCTGTGAATGTGGAGTTGGTGGCATGTGAAACCCGCATGTGGAGCATTCGTTTGTGTGGGATGCTCTACCAGGTTCATTTCAGTCCTAGCCTTACAAAGGGCACTAAGCATAGAGCGTGAAAACTGAGTTTCCTTGAGAGCTGCTTGGAAGCCTGATGGTGTGTGAAGTTAGTGAGCCAAATGGAGTTGTTCTCCCACAAGAACCACTCCCCTGATCCTTCTTCAATATGCCCTTCACCAACATGCAGTGTTTCCTTGATTGAATTAGCTCTCACACCAATATTTGCGTCTAGAGCCTTTGCATTGAGGGCTATCTGAAAATGGCTGTGGCGCTGAAGTTGCCTGTGAATGTGGAGTTGGTGGCATGTGAAACCCGCATGTGGAGCATTCATTTGTGTGGGATGCTCTACCAGGTTCATTCCTAGATAATGCACTCAACGGGCACTAAGCATAGAGTGTGAAAACTGAGTTTCCTTGAGAGCTGCTTGGAAGCCTGATGGTGTGTGAAGTTAGTGAGCCAAATGGAGTTGTTCTCCCACAAGAACCACTCGGCTGATCCTTCTTCAATATGCCCTTCACCAACATGCAGTGTTTCCTTGATTGAATTAGCTCTCACACCAATATTTGCGTCTAGAGCCTTTGCATTGAGGGCTATCTGAAAATGGCTGTGGCGCTGAAGTTGCCTGTGAATGTGGAGTTGGTGGCATGTGAAACCCGCATGTGGAGCATTCGTTTGTGTGGGATGCTCACCAAGCTTCATTTCAGTCCTAGGCACTCAAAGGGCACTAAGCATAGAGTGTGAAAACTGAGTTTCCTTGAGAGCTGCTTGGAAGCCTGATGGTGTGTGAAGTTAGTGAGCCAAATGGAGTTGTTCTGCCACAAGAACCACTCGGCTGATCCTTCTTCAATATGCCCTTCAGCAACATGCAGTGTTTCCCAGATTGAATTAGCTCTCACACCAATATTTGCGTCTGGAGCCTTTGCATTGAGGGCTATCTGAAAATGGCTGTGGCACTGAAGTTACCTATGAATGTGGAGTTGGTGGCATGTGAAACCCGCATGTGGAGCATTCGTTTGTGTGGGATGCTCTGCCAGGTTTACCTCTAGATAATGCACTCAAAGGGCACTAAGCATAGAGTGTGAAAACTGAGTTTCCTTGAGAGCTGCTTGGAAGCCTGATGGTGTGTGAAGTTAGTGAGCCAAATGGAGTTGTTCTCCCACAAGAACCACTCGACTGATCCTTCTTCAATATGCCCTTCACCAACATGCAGTGTTTCCTTGATTGAATTAGCTCTCACACCAATATTGGCGTCTAGAGCCTTTGCATTGAGGGCTATCTGAAAACGGCTGTGGCGCTGAAGTTGCCTGTGAATGTGGAGTTAGTGGCATGTGAAACCCGCATGTGGAGCATTCGTTTGTGTGGGATGCTCTACCAGGTTCTTTTCAGTCCTAGCCATACAAAGGGCACTAAGCATAGAGCGTGAAAACTGAGTTTCCTTGAGAGCTGCTTTGAAGCCTGATGGTGTGTGAAGTTAGTGAGCCAAATGGAGTTGTTCTCCCACAAGAACCACTCTGCTGATCCTTCTTCAATATGCCCTTCACCAACATGCAGTGTTTCCTTGATTGAATTAGCTCTCACACCAATATTTGCGTCTAGAGCCTTTGCATTGAGGGCTATCTGAAAACGGCTGTGGCGCTGAAGTTGCCTGTGAATGTGGAGTTGGTGGCATGTGAAACCCGCATGTGGAGCATTCGTTTGTGTGGGATGCTCTACCAGGTTCATTCCTAGATAATGCACTCAAAGGGCACTAAGCATAGAGTGTGAAAACTGAGTTTCCTTGAGAGCTGCTTGGAAGCCTGATGGTGTGCGAAGTTAGTGAGCCGAATAGAGTTGTTCTCCCACAAGAACCACTCGGCTGATCCTTCTTCAATATGCCCTTCACCAACATGCAGTGTTTCCTTGATTGAATTAGCTCTCACACCAATATTTGCGTCTAGAGCCTTTGCATTGAGGGCTATCTGAAAACGGCTGTGGCGCTGAAGTTGCCTGTGAATGTGGAGTTGGTGGCATGTGAAACCCGCATGTGGAGCATTCGTTTGTGTGGGATGCTCTACCAGGTTCATTCCTAGATAATGCACTCAAAGGGCACTAAGCATAGAGTGTGAAAACTGAGTTTCCTTGAGAGCTGCTTGGAAGCCTGATGGTGTGTGAAGTTAGTGAGCCAAATGGAGTTGTTCTCCCACAAGAACCACTCGGCTGATCCTTCTTCAATATGCCTTTCACCAACATGCAGTGTTTCCTTGATTGAATTAGCTCTCACACCAATATTTGCGTCTAGAGCCTTTGCATTGAGGGCTATCTGAAAACGGCTGTGGCGCTGAAGTTGCCTGTGAATGTGGAGTTGGTGGCATGTGAAACCCGCATGTGGAGCATTCGTTTGTGTGGGATGCTCTACCAGGTTTACTGTTAGATAATGCACTCAAAGGGCACTAAGCATAGAGTGTGAAAACTGAGTTTCCTTGAGAGCTGCTTGGAAGCCTGATGGTGTGTGAAGTTAGTGAGCCAAATGGAGTTGTTCTCCCACAAGAACCACTTGGCTGATCCTTCTTCAATATGCCCTTCAACAACATGCAGTGTTTCCTTGATTGAATTAGCTCTCACACCAATATTTGCGTCTAGAGCCTTTGCATTGAGGGCTATCTGAAAACGGCAGTGGCGCTGAAGTTGCCTGTGAATGTGGAGTTGGTGGCATGTGATACCCGCATGTGGAGCATTCGTTTGTGTGGGATGCTCTACTAGATTCATTCCTAGATAATGCACTCAAAGGGCACTAAGCATAGAGTGTGAAAACTGAGTTTCCTTGAGAGCTGCTTGGAAGCCTGATGGTGTGTGAAGTTAGTGAGCCAAATGGAGTTGTTCTCCCACAAGAACCACTCTGCTGATCCTTCTTCAATATGCCCTTCAGCAACATGCAGTGTTTCCTTGATTGAATTAGCTCTCACACCAATATTTGCGTCTAGAGCCTTTGCATTGAGGGCTATCTGAAAACGGCTGTGGCGCTGAAGTTGCCTGTGAATGTGGAGTTGGTGGCATGTGAAACCCGCATGTGGAGCATTCGTTTGTGTGGGATGCTCTACCAGGTTCATTCCTAGATAATGCACTCAAAGGGCACTAAGCATAGAGTGTGAAAACTGAGTTTCCTTGAGAGCTGCTTGGAAGCCTGATGGTGTGTGAAGTTAGTGAGCCAAATGGAGTTGTTCTGCCACAAGAACCACTCTGCTGATCCTTCTTCAATATGCCCTTCACCAACATGCAGTGTTTCCTTGATTGAATTAGCTCTCACACCAATATTTGCGTCTAGAGCCTTTGCATTGAGGGCTATCTGAAAACGGCTGTGGCGCTGAAGTTGCCTGTGAATGTGGAGTTGGTGGCATGTGAAACCCGCATGTGGAGCATTCGTTTGTGTGGGATGCTCACCAAGCTTCATTTCAGTCCTAGGCACACAAAGGGCACTAAGCATAGAGTGTGAAACCTGAGTTTCCTTGAGAGCTGCTTGGAAGCCTGATGGTGTGTGAAGTTAGTGAGCCAAATGGAGTTGTTCTCCCACAAGAACCACTCGGCTGATCCTTCTTCAATATGCCCTTCACCAACATGCAGTGTTTCCTTGATTGAATTAGCTCTCACACCAATATTTGCGTCTAGAGCCTTTGCATTGAGGGCTATCTGAAAACGGCTGTGGCGCTGAAGTTGCCTGTGAATGTGGAGTTGTTGGCATGTGAAACCCGCATGTGGAGCATTCGTTTGTGTGGGATGCTGACCAAGCTTCATTTCAGTCCTAGGCACTCAAAGGGCACTAAGCATAGAGTGTGAAAACTGAGTTTCCTTGAGAGCTGCTTGGAAGCCTGATGGTGTGTGAAGTTAGTGAGCCAAATGGAGTTGTTCTCCCACAAGAACCACTCGGCTGATCCTTCTTCAATATGCCCTTCAGCAACATGCAGTGTTTCCTTGATTGAATTAGCTCTCACACCAATATTTGCGTCTAGAGCCTTTGCATTGAGGGCTATCTGAAAATGGCTGTGGCGCTGAAGTTGCCTGTGAATGTGGAGTTGGTGGCATGTGAAACCCGCATGTGGAGCATTCGTTTGTGTGGGATGCTCTACCAGGTTCATTTCAGTCCTAGCCATACAAAGGGCACTAAGCATAGAGCGTGAAAACTGAGTTTCCTTGAGAGCTGCTTGGAAGCCTGATGGTGTGTGAAGTTAGTGAGCCAAATGGAGTTGTTCTCCCACAAGAACCACTCTGCTGATCCTTCTTCAATATGCCCTTCACCAACATGCAGTGTTTCCTTGATTGAATTAGCTCTCACACCAATATTTGCGTCTAGAGCCTTTGCATTGAGGGCTATCTGAAAACGGCTGTGGCGCTGAAGTTGCCTGTGAATGTGGAGTTGGTGGCATGTGAAACCCGCATGTGGAGCATTCGTTTGTGTGGGATGCTCTACCAGGTTCATTCCTAGATAATGCACTTAAAGGGCACTAAGCATAGAGTGTGAAAACTGAGTTTCCTTGAGAGCTGCTTGGAAGCCTGATGGTGTGTGAAGTTAGTGAGCCAAATGGAGTTGTTCTCCCACAAGAACCACTCGGCTGATCCTTCTTCAATATGCCCTTCAGCAACATGCAGTGTTTCCTTGATTGAATTAGCTCTCACACCAATATTTGCGTCTGGAGCCTTTGCATTGAGGGCTATCTGAAAACGGCTGTGGCGCTGAAGTTGCCTGTGAATGTGGAGTTGGTGGCATGTGAAACCCGCATGTGGAGCATTCGTTTGTGTGGGATGCTCTACCAGGTTCATTCCTAGATAATGCTCTCAAAGGGCACTAAGCATAGAGTGTGAAAACTAAGTTTCCTTGAGAGCTGCTTGGAAGCCTGATGGTGTGTGAAGTTAGTGAGCCAAATGGAGTTGTTCTCCCACAAGAACCACTCGGCTGATCCTTCTTCAATATTCCCTTCACCAACATGCAGTGTTTCCTTGATTGAATTAGCTCTCACACAAATATTTGCATCTAGAGCCTTTGCATTGAGGGCTATCTGAAAACGGCTGTGGCGCTGAAGTTGCCTGTGAATGTGGAGTTGGTGGCATGTGAAACCCGCATGTGGAGCATTCGTTTGTGTGGGATGCTCTACCAGGTTCATTCCTAGATAATGCACTTAAAGGGCACTAAGCATAGAGCGTGAAAACTGAGTTTCCTTGAGAGCTGCTTGGAAGCCTGATGGTGTGTGAAGTTAGTGAGCCAAATGGAGTTGTTCTCCCACAAGAACCACTCGGCTGATCCTTCTTCAATATGCCCTTCACCAACATGCAGTGTTTCCTTGATTGAATTAGCTCTCACACCAATATTTGCGTCTAGAGCCTTTGCATTGAGGGCTATCTGAAAATGGCTGTGGCGCTGAAGTTGCCTGTGAATGTGGAGTTGGTGGCATGTGAAACCCGCATGTGGAGCATTCGTTTGTGTGGGATGCTCTACCAGGTTCATTTCAGTCCTAGGCACTCATAGGGCACTAAGCATAGAGTGTGAAAACTGAGTTTCCTTGAGAGCTGCTTGGAAGCCTGATGGTGTGTGAAGTTAGTGAGCCAAATGGAGTTGTTCTCCCACAAGAACCACTCTGCTGATCCTTCTTCAATATGCCCTTCACCAACATGCAGTGTTTCCTTGATTGAATTAGCTCTCACACCAATATTTGCGTCTAGAGCCTTTGCATTGAGGGCTATCTGAAAACGGCTGTGGCGCTGAAGTTGCCTGTGAATGTGGAGTTGGTGGCATGTGAAACCCGCATGTGGAGCATTCGTTTGTGTGGGATGCTCTACCAGGTTCATTCCTAGATAATGCACTTAAAGGGCACTAAGCATAGAGTGTGAAAACTGAGTTTCCTTGAGAGCTGCTTGGAAGCCTGATGGTGTGTGAAGTTAGTGAGCCAAATGGAGTTGTTCTCCCACAAGAACCACTCGGCTGATCCTTCTTCAATATGCCCTTCAGCAACATGCAGTGTTTCCTTGATTGAATTAGCTCTCACACCAATATTTGCGTCTGGAGCCTTTGCATTGAGGGCTATCTGAAAACGGCTGTGGCGCTGAAGTTGCCTGTGAATGTGGAGTTGGTGGCATGTGAAACCCGCATGTGGAGCATTCGTTTGTGTGGGATGCTCTACCAGGTTCATTCCTACATAATGCTCTCAAAGGGCACTAAGCATAGAGTGTGAAAACTAAGTTTCCTTGAGAGCTGCTTGGAAGCCTGATGGTGTGTGAAGTTAGTGAGCCAAATGGAGTTGTTCTCCCACAAGAACCACTCGGCTGATCCTTCTTCAATATTCCCTTCACCAACATGCAGTGTTTCCTTGATTGAATTAGCTCTCACACAAATATTTGCATCTAGAGCCTTTGCATTGAGGGCTATCTGAAAACGGCTGTGGCGCTGAAGTTGCCTGTGAATGTGGAGTTGGTGGCATGTGAAACCCGCATGTGGAGCATTCGTTTGTGTGGGATGCTCTACCAGGTTCATTCCTAGATAATGCACTTAAAGGGCACTAAGCATAGAGCGTGAAAACTGAGTTTCCTTGAGAGCTGCTTGGAAGCCTGATGGTGTGTGAAGTTAGTGAGCCAAATGGAGTTGTTCTGCCACAAGAACCACTCGGCTGATCCTTCTTCAATATGCCCTTCAGCAACATGCAGTGTTTCCTTGATTGAATTAGCTCTCACACCAATATTTGCGTCTGGAACCTTTGCATTGAGGGCTATCTGAAAATGGCTGTGGCACTGAAGTTGCCTGTGAATGTGGAGTTGGTGGCATGTGAAACCCGCATGTGGAGCATTCGTTTGTGTGGGATGCTCTGCGGGTTTACTCCTAGATAATGCACTCAAAGGGCACTAAGCATAGAGTGTGAATACTGAGTTTCCTTGAGAGCTGCTTGGAAGCCTGATGGTGTGTGAAGTTAGTGAGCCAAATGGAGTTGTTCTCCCACAAGAACCACTCTGCTGATCCTTCTTCAATATGCCCTTCACCAACATGCAGTGTTTCCTTGATTGAATTAGCTCTCACACCAATATTTGCGTCTAGAGCCTTTGCATTGAGGGCTATCTGAAAACGGCTGTGGCGCTGAAGTTGCCTGTGAATGTGGAGTTGGTGGCATGTGAAACCCGCATGTGGAGCATTCGTTTGTGTGGGATGCTCTACTAGATTCATTCCTAGATAATGCACTCAAAGGGCACTAAGCATAGAGTGTGAAACCTGAGTTTCCTTGAGAGCTGCTTGGAAGCCTGATGGTGTGTGAAGTTAGTGAGCCAAATGGAGTTGTTCTCCCACAAGAACCACTCGGCTGATCCTTCTTCAATATGCCCTTCACCAACATGCAGTGTTTCCTTGATTGAATTAGCTCTCACACCAATATTTGCGTCTAGAGCCTTTGCATTGAGGGCTATCTGAAAACGGCTGTGGCGCTGAAGTTGCCTGTGAATGTGGAGTTGGTGGCATGTGAAACCCGCATGTGGAGCATTCGTTTGTGTGGGATGCTCTACCAGGTTCATTCCTAGATAATGCACTTAAAGGGCACTAAGCATAGAGTGTGAAAACTGAGTTTCCTTGAGAGCTGCTTGGAAGCCTGATGGTGTGTGAAGTTAGTGAGCCAAATGGAGTTGTTCTCCCACAAGAACCACTCGGCTGATCCTTCTTCAATATGCCCTTCAGCAACATGCAGTGTTTCCTTGATTGAATTAGCTCTCACACCAATATTTGCGTCTGGAGCCTTTGCATTGAGGGCTATCTGAAAACGGCTGTGGCGCTGAAGTTGCCTGTGAATGTGGAGTTGGTGGCATGTGAAACCCGCATGTGGAGCATTCGTTTGTGTGGGATGCTCTACCAGGTTCATTCCTACATAATGCTCTCAAAGGGCACTAAGCATAGAGTGTGAAAACTAAGTTTCCTTGAGAGCTGCTTGGAAGCCTGATGGTGTGTGAAGTTAGTGAGCCAAATGGAGTTGTTCTCCCACAAGAACCACTCGGCTGATCCTTCTTCAATATTCCCTTCACCAACATGCAGTGTTTCCTTGATTGAATTAGCTCTCACACAAATATTTGCGTCTAGAGCCTTTGCATTGAGGGCTATCTGAAAACGGCTGTGGCGCTGAAGTTGCCTGTGAATGTGGAGTTGGTGGCATGTGAAACCCGCATGTGGAGCATTCGTTTGTGTGGGATGCTCTACCAGGTTCATTCCTAGATAATGCACTTAAAGGGCACTAAGCATAGAGCGTGAAAACTGAGTTTCCTTGAGAGCTGCTTGGAAGCCTGATGGTGTGTGAAGTTAGTGAGCCAAATGGAGTTGTTCTGCCACAAGAACCACTCGGCTGATCCTTCTTCAATATGCCCTTCAGCAACATGCAGTGTTTCCTTGATTGAATTAGCTCTCACACCAATATTTGCGTCTGGAACCTTTGCATTGAGGGCTATCTGAAAATGGCTGTGGCACTGAAGTTGCCTGTGAATGTGGAGTTGGTGGCATGTGAAACCCGCATGTGGAGCATTCGTTTGTGTGGGATGCTCTGCGGGTTTACTCCTAGATAATGCACTCAAAGGGCACTAAGCATAGAGTGTGAATACTGAGTTTCCTTGAGAGCTGCTTGGAAGCCTGATGGTGTGTGAAGTTAGTGAGCCAAATGGAGTTGTTCTCCCACAAGAACCACTTGGCTGATCCTTCTTCAATATGCCCTTCACCAACATGCAGTGTTTCCTTGATTGAATTAGCTCTCACACCAATATTTGCGTCTAGAGCCTTTGCATTGAGGGCTATCTGAAAACGGCTGTGGCGCTGAAGTTGCCTGTGAATGTGGAGTTGGTGGCATGTGAAACCCGCATGTGGAGCATTCGTTTGTGTGGGATGCTCTACTAGATTCATTCCTAGATAATGCACTCAAAGGGCACTAAGCATAGAGTGTGAAACCTGAGTTTCCTTGAGAGCTGCTTGGAAGCCTGATGGTGTGTGAAGTTAGTGAGCCAAATGGAGTTGTTCTCCCACAAGAACCACTCGGCTGATCCTTCTTCAATATACCCTTCAGCAACATGCAGTGTTTCCTTGATTGAATTAGCTCTCACACCAATATTTGCGTCTAGAGCCTTTGCATTGAGGGCTATCTGAAAACGGCTGTGGCGCTGAAGTTGCCTGTGAATGTGGAGTTGGTGGCATGTGAAACCCGCATGTGGAGCATTCGTTTGTGTGGGATGCTCTATCAGGTTCATTGCTACATAATGCTCTCAAAGGGCACTAAGCATAGAGTGTGAAAACTGAGTTTCCTTGAGAGCTGCTTGGAAGCCTGATGGTGTGTGAAGTTAGTGAGCCAAATGGAGTTGTTCTCCCACAAGAACCACTCTGCTGATCCTTCTTCAATATGCCCTTCACCAACATGCAGTGTTTCCTTGATTGAATTAGCTCTCACACCAATATTTGCGTCTAGAGCCTTTGCATTGAGGGCTATCTGAAAACGGCAGTGGCGCTGAAGTTGCCTGTGAATGTGGAGTTGGTGTCATGTGAAACCCGCATGTGGAGCATTCGTTTGTGTGGGATGCTCTCCAAGCTTCATTTCAGTCCTAGGCCATACAAAGGGCACTAAGCATAGAGTGTGAAAACTGAGTTTACTTGAGAGCTGCTTGGAAGCCTGATGGTGTGTGAAGTTAGTGAGCCAAATGGAGTTGTTCTCCCACAAGAACCACTCGGCTGATCCTTCTTCAATATGCCCTTCACCAACATGCAGTGTTTCCTTGATTGAATTAGCTCTCACACCAATATTTGCGTCTAGAGCCTTTGCATTGAGGGCTATCTGAAAACGGCTGTGGCGCTGAAGTTGCCTGTGAATGTGGAGTTGGTGGCATGTGAAACCCGCATGTGGAGCATTCGTTTGTGTGGGATGCTCTCCAAGCTTCATTTCAGTCCTAGGCCATACAAAGGGCACTAAGCATAGAGTGTGAAAACTGAGTTTACTTGAGAGCTGCTTGGAAGCCTGATGGTGTGTGAAGTTAGTGAGCCAAATGGAGTTGTTCTCCCACAAGAACCACTGGGCTGATCCTTCTTCAATATGCCCTTCACCAACATGCAGTGTTTCCTTGATTGAATTAGCTCTCACACAAATATTGGCGTCTAGAGCCTTTGCATTGAGGGCTATCTGAAAACGGCTGTGGTGCTGAAGTTGCCTGTGAATGTGGAGTTGGTGGCATGTGAAACCCGCATGTGGAGCATTCGTTTGTGTGGGATGCTCTACCAGGTTCATTCCTACATAATGCTCTCAAAGGGCACTAAGCATAGAGTGTGAAAACTGAGTTTCCTTGAGAGCTGCTTGGAGCCTGATGGTGTGTGAAGTTAGTGAGCCAAATGGAGTTGTTCTCCCACAAGAACCACTCGGCTGATCCTTCTTCAATATGCCCTTCACGAACATGCAGTGTTTCCTTGATTGAATTAGCTCTCACACCAATATTGGCGTCTAGAGCCTTTGCATTGAGGGCTATCTGAAAACGGCTGTGGCGCTGAAGTTGCCTGTGAATGTGGAGTTGGTGGCATGTGAAACCCGCATGTGGAGCATTCGTTTGTGTGGGATGCTCTACCAGGTTCATTCCTACATAATGCTCTCAAAGGGCACTAAGCATAGAGTGTGAAAACTGAGTTT
>NW_026700642.1:0-46524 GCF_030435755.1 Ochotona princeps
GATAATGCACTCAAAGGGCACTAAGCATAGAGTGTGAAAACTGAGTTTCCTTGAGAGCTGCTTGGAAGCCTGATGGTGTGTGAAGTTAGTGAGCCAAATGGAGTTGTTCTCCCACAAGAACCACTCGGCTGATCCTTCTTCAATATGCCCTTCACCAACATGCAGTGTTTCCTTGATTGAATTAGCTCTCACACCAATATTTGCGTCTAGAGCCTTTGCATTGAGGGCTATCTGAAAACGGCTGTGGCGCTGAAGTTGCCTGAGAATGTGGAGTTGGTGGCATGTGAAACCCGCATGTGGAGCATTCGTTTGTGTGGGATGCTCTACCAGGTTCATTCCTAGATAATGCACTCAAAGGGCACTAAGCCTAGAGTGTGAAAACTGAGTTTCCTTGAGAGCTGCTTGGAAGCCTGATGGTGTGTGAAGTTAGTGAGCCAAATGGAGTTGTTCTCCCACAAGAACCACTCGGCTGATCCTTCTTCAATATGCCCTTCACCAACATGCAGTGTTTCCTTGATTGAATTAGCTCTCACACCAATATTTGCGTCTAGAGCCTTTGCATTGAGGGCTATCTGAAAACGGCTGTGGCGCTGAAGTTGCCTGTGAATGTGGAGTTGGTGGCATGTGAAACCCGCATGTGGAGCATTCGTTTGTGTGGGATGCTCTACCAGGTTCATTCCTAGATAATGCACTCAAAGGGCACTAAGCATAGAGTGTGAAAACTGAGTTTCCTTGAGAGCTGCTTGGAAGCCTGATGGTGTGTGAAGTTAGTGAGCCAAATGGAGTTGTTCTCCCACAAGAACCATTCGGCTGATCCTTCTTCAATATGCCCTTCACCAACATGCAGTGTTTCCTTGATTGAATTAGCTCTCACACCAATATTTGTGTCTAGAGCCTTTGCATTGAGGGCTATCTGAAAACGGCTGTGGCGCTGAAGTTGCCTGTGAATGTGGAGTTGGTGGCATGTGAAACCCGCATGTGGAGCATTCGTTTGTGTGGGATGCTCTACCAGGTTCATTCCTAGATAATGCACTCAAAGGGCACTAAGCATAGAGTGTGAAAACTGAGTTTCCTTGAGAGCTGCTTGGAAGCCTGATGGTGTGTGAAGTTAGTGAGCCAAATGGAGTTGTTCTCCCACAAGAACCACTCGGCTGATCCTTCTTCAATATGCCCTTCACCAACATGCAGTGTTTCCTTGATTGAATTAGCTCTCACACCAATATTTGCGTCTAGAGCCTTTGCATTGAGGGCTATCTGAAAACGGCTGTGGCGCTGAAGTTGCCTGCGAATGTGGAGTTGGTGGCATGTGAAACCCGCATGTGGAGCATTCGTTTGTGTGGGATGCTCTACCAGGTTCATTCCTAGATAATGCACTCAAAGGGCACTAAGCATAGAGTGTGAAAACTGAGTTTCCTTGAGAGCTGCTTGGAAGCCTGATGGTGTGTGAAGTTAGTGAGCCAAATGGAGTTGTTCTCCCACAAGAACCACTCGGCTGATCCTTCTTCAATATGCCCTTCACCAACATGCAGTGTTTCCTTGATTGAATTAGCTCTCACACCAATATTTGCGTCTAGAGCCTTTGCATTGAGGGCTATCTGAAAACGGCTGTGGCGCTGAAGTTGCCTGTGAATGTGGAGTTGGTGGCATGTGAAACCCGCATGTGGAGCATTCGTTTGTGTGGGATGCTCTACCAGGTTCATTCCTAGATAATGCACTCAAAGGGCACTAAGCATAGAGTGTGAAAACTGAGTTTCCTTGAGAGCTGCTTGGAAGCCTGATGGTGTGTGAAGTTAGTGAGCCAAATGGAGTTGTTCTCCCACAAGAACCACTCGGCTGATCCTTCTTCAATATGCCCTTCACCAACATGCAGTGTTTCCTTGATTGAATTAGCTCTCACACCAATATTTGCGTCTAGAGCCTTTGCATTGAGGGCTATCTGAAAACGGCTGTGGCGCTGAAGTTGCCTGTGAATGTGGAGTTGGTGGCATGTGAAACCCGCATGTGGAGCATTCGTTTGTGTGGGATGCTCTACCAGGTTCATTCCTAGATAATGCACTCAAAGGGCACTAAGCATAGAGTGTGAAAACTGAGTTTCCTTGAGAGCTGCTTGGAAGCCTGATGGTGTGTGAAGTTAGTGAGCCAAATGGAGTTGTTCTCCCACAAGAACCATTCGGCTGATCCTTCTTCAATATGCCCTTCACCAACATGCAGTGTTTCCTTGATTGAATTAGCTCTCACACCAATATTTGTGTCTAGAGCCTTTGCATTGAGGGCTATCTGAAAACGGCTGTGGCGCTGAAGTTGCCTGTGAATGTGGAGTTGGTGGCATGTGAAACCCGCATGTGGAGCATTCGTTTGTGTGGGATGCTCTACCAGGTTCATTCCTAGATAATGCACTCAAAGGGCACTAAGCATAGAGTGTGAAAACTGAGTTTCCTTGAGAGCTGCTTGGAAGCCTGATGGTGTGTGAAGTTAGTGAGCCAAATGGAGTTGTTCTCCCACAAGAACCACTCGGCTGATCCTTCTTCAATATGCCCTTCACCAACATGCAGTGTTTCCTTGATTGAATTAGCTCTCACACCAATATTTGCGTCTAGAGCCTTTGCATTGAGGGCTATCTGAAAACGGCTGTGGCGCTGAAGTTGCCTGAGAATGTGGAGTTGGTGGCATGTGAAACCCGCATGTGGAGCATTTGTTTGTGTGGGATGCTCTACCAGGTTCATTCCTAGATAATGCACTCAAAGGGCACTAAGCCTAGAGTGTGAAAACTGAGTTTCCTTGAGAGCTGCTTGGAAGCCTGATGGTGTGTGAAGTTAGTGAGCCAAATGGAGTTGTTCTCCCACAAGAACCACTCGGCTGATCCTTCTTCAATATGCCCTTCACCAACATGCAGTGTTTCCTTGATTGAATTAGCTCTCACACCAATATTTGCGTCTAGAGCCTTTGCATTGAGGGCTATCTGAAAACGGCTGTGGCGCTGAAGTTGCCTGTGAATGTGGAGTTGGTGGCATGTGAAACCCGCATGTGGAGCATTCGTTTGTGTGGGATGCTCTACCAGGTTCATTCCTAGATAATGCACTCAAAGGGCACTAAACATAGAGTGTGAAAACTGAGTTTCCTTGAGAGCTGCTTGGAAGCCTGATGGTGTGTGAAGTTAGTGAGCCAAATGGAGTTGTTCTCCCACAAGAACCACTCGGCTGATCCTTCTTCAATATGCCCTTCACCAACATGCAGTGTTTCCTTGATTGAATTAGCTCTCACACCAATATTTGCGTCTAGAGCCTTTGCATTGAGGGCTATCTGAAAACGGCTGTGGCGCTGAAGTTGCCTGAGAATGTGGAGTTGGTGGCATGTGAAACCCGCATGTGGAGCATTTGTTTGTGTGGGATGCTCTACCAGGTTCATTCCTAGATAATGCACTCAACAAAGGGCACTAAGCATAGACTGTGTAAACTGAGTTTCCTTGAGAGCTGCTTGGAAGCCTGATGGTGTGTGAAGTTAGTGAGCCAAATGGAGTTGTTCTCCCACAAGAACCACTCGGCTGATCCTTCTTCAATATGCCCTTCACCAACATGCAGTGTTTCCTTGATTGAATTAGCTCTCACACCAATATTTGTGTCTAGAGCCTTTGCATTGAGGGCTATCTGAAAACGGCTGTGGCGCTGAAGTTGCCTGCGAATGTGGAGTTGGTGGCATGTGAAACCCGCATGTGGAGCATTCGTTTGTGTGGGATGCTCTACCAGGTTCATTCCTAGATAATGCACTCAAAGGGCACTAAGCATAGAGTGTGAAAACTGAGTTTCCTTGAGAGCTGCTTAGAAGCCTGATGGTGTGTGAAGTTAGTGAGCCAAATGGAGTTGTTCTCCCACAAGAACCACTCGGCTGATCCTTCTTCAATATGCCCTTCACCAACATGCAGTGTTTCCTTGATTGAATTAGCTCTCACACCAATATTTGCGTCTAGAGCCTTTGCATTGAGGGCTATCTGAAAACGGCTGTGGCGCTGAAGTTGCCTGTGAATGTGGAGTTGGTGGCATGTGAAACCCGCATGTGGAGCATTCGTTTGTGTGGGATGCTCTACCAGGTTCATTCCTAGATAATGCACTCAAAGGGCACTAAGCATAGAGTGTGAAAACTGAGTTTCCTTGAGAGCTGCTTGGAAGCCTGATGGTGTGTGAAGTTAGTGAGCCAAATGGAGTTGTTCTCCCACAAGAACCATTCGGCTGATCCTTCTTCAATATGCCCTTCACCAACATGCAGTGTTTCCTTGATTGAATTAGCTCTCACACCAATATTTGTGTCTAGAGCCTTTGCATTGAGGGCTATCTGAAAACGGCTGTGGCGCTGAAGTTGCCTGTGAATGTGGAGTTGGTGGCATGTGAAACCCGCATGTGGAGCATTCGTTTGTGTGGGATGCTCTACCAGGTTCATTCCTAGATAATGCACTCAAAGGGCACTAAGCATAGACTGTGTAAACTGAGTTTCCTTGAGAGCTGCTTGGAAGCCTGATGGTGTGTGAAGTTAGTGAGCCAAATGGAGTTGTTCTCCCACAAGAACCACTCGGCTGATCCTTCTTCAATATGCCCTTCACCAACATGCAGTGTTTCCTTGATTGAATTAGCTCTCACACCAATATTTGCGTCTAGAGCCTTTGCATTGAGGGCTATCTGAAAACGGCTGTGGCGCTGAAGTTGCCTGCGAATGTGGAGTTGGTGGCATGTGAAACCCGCATGTGGAGCATTCGTTTGTGTGGGATGCTCTACCAGGTTCATTCCTAGATAATGCACTCAAAGGGCACTAAGCATAGAGTGTGAAAACTGAGTTTCCTTGAGAGCTGCTTGGAAGCCTGATGGTGTGTGAAGTTAGTGAGCCAAATGGAGTTGTTCTCCCACAAGAACCACTCGGCTGATCCTTCTTCAATATGCCCTTCACCAACATGCAGTGTTTCCTTGATTGAATTAGCTCTCACACCAATATTTGCGTCTAGAGCCTTTGCATTGAGGGCTATCTGAAAACGGCTGTGGCGCTGAAGTTGCCTGTGAATGTGGAGTTGGTGGCATGTGAAACCCGCATGTGGAGCATTCGTTTGTGTGGGATGCTCTACCAGGTTCATTCCTAGATAATGCACTCAAAGGGCACTAAGCATAGAGTGTGAAAACTGAGTTTCCTTGAGAGCTGCTTGGAAGCCTGATGGTGTGTGAAGTTAGTGAGCCAAATGGAGTTGTTCTCCCACAAGAACCACTCGGCTGATCCTTCTTCAATATGCCCTTCACCAACATGCAGTGTTTCCTTGATTGAATTAGCTCTCACACCAATATTTGCGTCTAGAGCCTTTGCATTGAGGGCTATCTGAAAACGGTTGTGGCGCTGAAGTTGCCTGAGAATGTGGAGTTGGTGGCATGTGAAACCCGCATGTGGAGCATTTGTTTGTGTGGGATGCTCTACCAGGTTCATTCCTAGATAATGCACTCAAAGGGCACTAAGCATAGAGTGTGAAAACTGAGTTTCCTTGAGAGCTGCTTGGAAGCCTGATGGTGTGTGAAGTTAGTGAGCCAAATGGAGTTGTTCTCCCACAAGAACCACTCGGCTGATCCTTCTTCAATATGCCCTTCACCAACATGCAGTGTTTCCTTGATTGAATTAGCTCTCACACCAATATTTGCGTCTAGAGCCTTTGCATTGAGGGCTATCTGAAAACGGCTGTGGCGCTGAAGTTGCCTGTGAATGTGGAGTTGGTGGCATGTGAAACCCGCATGTGGAGCATTCGTTTGTGTGGGATGCTCTACCAGGTTCATTCCTAGATAATGCACTCAAAGGGCACTAAGCATAGAGTGTGAAAACTGAGTTTCCTTGAGAGCTGCTTGGAAGCCTGATGGTGTGTGAAGTTAGTGAGCCAAATGGAGTTGTTCTCCCACAAGAACCACTCGGCTGATCCTTCTTCAATATGCCCTTCACCAACATGCAGTGTTTCCTTGATTGAATTAGCTCTCACACCAATATTTGCGTCTAGAGCCTTTGCA
The DNA here is from genome assembly GCF_030435755.1 of Ochotona princeps. Taxonomy (NCBI): domain Eukaryota; kingdom Metazoa; phylum Chordata; class Mammalia; order Lagomorpha; family Ochotonidae; genus Ochotona; species Ochotona princeps. Next base: position 6,021 of record NW_026700642.1, read on the forward strand.
TTGAGGGCTATCTGAAAACGGCTGTGGCGCTGAAGTTGCCTGAGAATGTGGAGTTGGTGGCATGTGAAACCCGCATGTGGAGCATTCGTTTGTGTGGGATGCTCTACCAGGTTCATTCCTAGATAATGCACTCAAAGGGCACTAAGCATAGAGTGTGAAAACTGAGTTTCCTTGAGAGCTGCTTGGAAGCCTGATGGTGTGTGAAGTTAGTGAGCCAAATGGAGTTGTTCTCCCACAAGAACCACTCGGCTGATCCTTCTTCAATATGCCCTTCACCAACATGCAGTGTTTCCTTGATTGAATTAGCTCTCACACCAATATTTGCGTCTAGAGCCTTTGCATTGAGGGCTATCTGAAAACGGCTGTGGCGCTGAAGTTGCCTGTGAATGTGGAGTTGGTGGCATGTGAAACCCGCATGTGGAGCATTCGTTTGTGTGGGATGCTCTACCAGGTTCATTCCTAGATAATGCACTCAAAGGGCACTAAGCATAGAGTGTGAAAACTGAGTTTCCTTGAGAGCTGCTTGGAAGCCTGATGGTGTGTGAAGTTAGTGAGCCAAATGGAGTTGTTCTCCCACAAGAACCACTCGGCTGATCCTTCTTCAATATGCCCTTCACCAACATGCAGTGTTTCCTTGATTGAATTAGCTCTCACACCAATATTTGCGTCTAGAGCCTTTGCATTGAGGGCTATCTGAAAACGGCTGTGGCGCTGAAGTTGCCTGTGAATGTGGAGTTGGTGGCATGTGAAACCCGCATGTGGAGCATTCGTTTGTGTGGGATGCTCTACCAGGTTCATTCCTAGATAATGCACTCAAAGGGCACTAAGCATAGAGTGTGAAAACTGAGTTTCCTTGAGAGCTGCTTGGAAGCCTGATGGTGTGTGAAGTTAGTGAGCCAAATGGAGTTGTTCTCCCACAAGAACCATTCGGCTGATCCTTCTTCAATATGCCCTTCACCAACATGCAGTGTTTCCTTGATTGAATTAGCTCTCACACCAATATTTGTGTCTAGAGCCTTTGCATTGAGGGCTATCTGAAAACGGCTGTGGCGCTGAAGTTGCCTGTGAATGTGGAGTTGGTGGCATGTGAAACCCGCATGTGGAGCATTCGTTTGTGTGGGATGCTCTACCAGGTTCATTCCTAGATAATGCACTCAAAGGGCACTAAGCATAGAGTGTGAAAACTGAGTTTCCTTGAGAGCTGCTTGGAAGCCTGATGGTGTGTGAAGTTAGTGAGCCAAATGGAGTTGTTCTCCCACAAGAACCACTCGGCTGATCCTTCTTCAATATGCCCTTCACCAACATGCAGTGTTTCCTTGATTGAATTAGCTCTCACACCAATATTTGCGTCTAGAGCCTTTGCATTGAGGGCTATCTGAAAACGGCTGTGGCGCTGAAGTTGCCTGAGAATGTGGAGTTGGTGGCATGTGAAACCCGCATGTGGAGCATTTGTTTGTGTGGGATGCTCTACCAGGTTCATTCCTAGATAATGCACTCAAAGGGCACTAAGCATAGAGTGTGAAAACTGAGTTTCCTTGAGAGCTGCTTGGAAGCCTGATGGTGTGTGAAGTTAGTGAGCCAAATGGAGTTGTTCTCCCACAAGAACCACTCGGCTGATCCTTCTTCAATATGCCCTTCACCAACATGCAGTGTTTCCTTGATTGAATTAGCTCTCACACCAATATTTGCGTCTAGAGCCTTTGCATTGAGGGCTATCTGAAAACGGCTGTGGCGCTGAAGTTGCCTGTGAATGTGGAGTTGGTGGCATGTGAAACCCGCATGTGGAGCATTCGTTTGTGTGGGATGCTCTACCAGGTTCATTCCTAGATAATGCACTCAAAGGGCACTAAGCATAGAGTGTGAAAACTGAGTTTCCTTGAGAGCTGCTTGGAAGCCTGATGGTGTGTGAAGTTAGTGAGCCAAATGGAGTTGTTCTCCCACAAGAACCACTCGGCTGATCCTTCTTCAATATGCCCTTCACCAACATGCAGTGTTTCCTTGATTGAATTAGCTCTCACACCAATATTTGCGTCTAGAGCCTTTGCATTGAGGGCTATCTGAAAACGGCTGTGGCGCTGAAGTTGCCTGCGAATGTGGAGTTGGTGGCATGTGAAACCCGCATGTGGAGCATTCGTTTGTGTGGGATGCTCTACCAGGTTCATTCCTAGGTAATGCACTCAAAGGGCACTAAGCATAGAGTGTGAAAACTGAGTTTCCTTGAGAGCTGCTTGGAAGCCTGATGGTGTGTGAAGTTAGTGAGCCAAATGGAGTTGTTCTCCCACAAGAACCACTCGGCTGATCCTTCTTCAATATGCCCTTCACCAACATGCAGTGTTTCCTTGATTGAATTAGCTCTCACACCAATATTTGCGTCTAGAGCCTTTGCATTGAGGGCTATCTGAAAACGGCTGTGGCGCTGAAGTTGCCTGTGAATGTGGAGTTGGTGGCATGTGAAACCCGCATGTGGAGCATTCGTTTGTGTGGGATGCTCTACCAGGTTCATTCCTAGATAATGCACTCAAAGGGCACTAAGCATAGACTGTGTAAACTGAGTTTCCTTGAGAGCTGCTTGGAAGCCTGATGGTGTGTGAAGTTAGTGAGCCAAATGGAGTTGTTCTCCCACAAGAACCACTCGGCTGATCCTTCTTCAATATGCCCTTCACCAACATGCAGTGTTTCCTTGATTGAATTAGCTCTCACACCAATATTTGCGTCTAGAGCCTTTGCATTGAGGGCAATCTGAAAACGGCTGTGGCGCTGAAGTTGCCTGTGAATGTGGAGTTGGTGGCATGTGAAACCCGCATGTGGAGCATTCGTTTGTGTGGGATGCTCTACCAGCTTCATTTCAGTCCAAGGGACTCAAAGGGCACTAAGCATAGAGTGTGAAAACTGAGTTTCCTTGAGAGCTGCTTGGAAGCCTGATGGTGTGTGAAGTTAGTGAGCCAAATGGAGTTGTTCTCCCACAAGAACCACTCGGCTGATCCTTCTTCAATATGCCCTTCACCAACATGCAGTGTTTCCTTGATTGAATTAGCTCTCACACCAATATTTGCGTCTAGAGCCTTTGCATTGAGGGCTATCTGAAAACGGCTGTGGCGCTGAAGTTGCCTGCGAATGTGGAGTTGGTGGCATGTGAAACCCGCATGTGGAGCATTCGTTTGTGTGGGATGCTCTACCAGGTTCATTCCTAGATAATGCACTCAAAGGGCACTAAGCATAGAGTGTGAAAACTGAGTTTCCTTGAGAGCTGCTTGGAAGCCTGATGGTGTGTGAAGTTAGTGAGCCAAATGGAGTTGTTCTCCCACAAGAACCACTCGGCTGATCCTTCTTCAATATGCCCTTCACCAACATGCAGTGTTTCCTTGATTGAATTAGCTCTCACACCAATATTTGCGTCTAGAGCCTTTGCATTGAGGGCTATCTGAAAACGGCTGTGGCGCTGAAGTTGCCTGAGAATGTGGAGTTGGTGGCATGTGAAACCCGCATGTGGAGCATTTGTTTGTGTGGGATGCTCTACCAGGTTCATTCCTAGATAATGCACTCAAAGGGCACTAAGCATAGACTGTGTAAACTGAGTTTCCTTGAGAGCTGCTTGGAAGCCTGATGGTGTGTGAAGTTAGTGAGCCAAATGGAGTTGTTCTCCCACAAGAACCACTCGGCTGATCCTTCTTCAATATGCCCTTCACCAACATGCAGTGTTTCCTTGATTGAATTAGCTCTCACACCAATATTTGCGTCTAGAGCCTTTGCATTGAGGGCTATCTGAAAACGGCTGTGGCGCTGAAGTTGCCTGTGAATGTGGAGTTGGTGGCATGTGAAACCCGCATGTGGAGCATTCGTTTGTGTGGGATGCTCTACCAGGTTCATTCCTAGATAATGCACTCAAAGGGCACTAAGCATAGAGTGTGAAAACTGAGTTTCCTTGAGAGCTGCTTGGAAGCCTGATGGTGTGTGAAGTTAGTGAGCCAAATGGAGTTGTTCTCCCACAAGAACCACTCGGCTGATCCTTCTTCAATATGCCCTTCACCAACATGCAGTGTTTCCTTGATTGAATTAGCTCTCACACCAATATTTGCGTCTAGAGCCTTTGCATTGAGGGCTATCTGAAAACGGCTGTGGCGCTGAAGTTGCCTGCGAATGTGGAGTTGATGGCATGTGAAACCCGCATGTGGAGCATTCGTTTGTGTGGGATGCTCTACCAGGTTCATTCCTAGATAATGCACTCAAAGGGCACTAAGCATAGAGTGTGAAAACTGAGTTTCCTTGAGAGCTGCTTGGAAGCCTGATGGTGTGTGAAGTTAGTGAGCCAAATGGAGTTGTTCTCCCACAAGAACCACTCGGCTGATCCTTCTTCAATATGCCCTTCACCAACATGCAGTGTTTCCTTGATTGAATTAGCTCTCACACCAATATTTGCGTCTAGAGCCTTTGCATTGAGGGCTATCTGCAAACGTCTGTGGCGCTGAAGTTGCCTGTGAATGTGGAGTTGGTGGCATGTGAAACCCGCATGTGGAGCATTCGTTTGTGTGGGATGCTCTACCAGGTTCATTCCTAGATAATGCACTCAAAGGGCACTAAGCATAGACTGTGTAAACTGAGTTTCCTTGAGAGCTGCTTGGAAGCCTGATGGTGTGTGAAGTTAGTGAGCCAAATGGAGTTGTTCTCCCACAAGAACCACTCGGCTGATCCTTCTTCAATATGCCCTTCACCAACATGCAGTGTTTCCTTGATTGAATTAGCTCTCACACCAATATTTGCGTCTAGAGCCTTTGCATTGAGGGCAATCTGAAAACGGCTGTGGCGCTGAAGTTGCCTGTGAATGTGGAGTTGGTGGCATGTGAAACCCGCATGTGGAGCATTCGTTTGTGTGGGATGCTCTACCAGCTTCATTTCAGTCCAAGGGACTCAAAGGGCACTAAGCATAGAGTGTGAAAACTGAGTTTCCTTGAGAGCTGCTTGGAAGCCTGATGGTGTGTGAAGTTAGTGAGCCAAATGGAGTTGTTCTCCCACAAGAACCACTCGGCTGATCCTTCTTCAATATGCCCTTCACCAACATGCAGTGTTTCCTTGGTTGAATTAGCTCTCACACCAATATTTGTGTCTAGAGCCTTTGCATTGAGGGCTATCTGAAAACGGCTGTGGCGCTGAAGTTGCCTGAGAATGTGGAGTTGGTGGCATGTGAAACCCGCATGTGGAGCATTCGTTTGTGTGGGATGCTCTACCAGGTTCATTCCTAGATAATGCACTCAAAGGGCACTAAGCATAGAGTGTGAAAACTGAGTTTCCTTGAGAGCTGCTTGGAAGCCTGATGGTGTGTGAAGTTAGTGAGCCAAATGGAGTTGTTCTCCCACAAGAACCACTCGGCTGATCCTTCTTCAATATGCCCTTCACCAACATGCAGTGTTTCCTTGGTTGAATTAGCTCTCACACCAATATTTGTGTCTAGAGCCTTTGCATTGAGGGCTATCTGAAAACGGCTGTGGCGCTGAAGTTGCCTGAGAATGTGGAGTTGGTGGCATGTGAAACCCGCATGTGGAGCATTCGTTTGTGTGGGATGCTCTACCAGGTTCATTCCTAGATAATGCACTCAAAGGGCACTAAGCATAGAGTGTGAAAACTGAGTTTCCTTGAGAGCTGCTTGGAAGCCTGATGGTGTGTGAAGTTAGTGAGCCAAATGGAGTTGTTCTCCCACAAGAACCATTTGGCTGATCCTTCTTCAATATGCCCTTCACCAACATGCAGTGTTTCCTTGATTGAATTAGCTCTCACACCAATATTTGTGTCTAGAGCCTTTGCATTGAGGGCTATCTGAAAACGGCTGTGGCGCTGAAGTTGCCTGCGAATGTGGAGTTGGTGGCATGTGAAACCCGCATGTGGAGCATTCGTTTGTGTGGGATGCTCTACCAGGTTCATTCCTAGATAATGCACTCAAAGGGCACTAAGCATAGAGTGTGAAAACTGAGTTTCCTTGAGAGCTGCTTAGAAGCCTGATGGTGTGTGAAGTTAGTGAGCCAAATGGAGTTGTTCTCCCACAAGAACCACTCGGCTGATCCTTCTTCAATATGCCCTTCACCAACATGCAGTGTTTCCTTGATTGAATTAGCTCTCACACCAATATTTGCGTCTAGAGCCTTTGCATTGAGGGCTATCTGAAAACGGCTGTGGCGCTGAAGTTGCCTGTGAATGTGGAGTTGGTGGCATGTGAAACCCGCATGTGGAGCATTCGTTTGTGTGGGATGCTCTACCAGGTTCATTCCTAGATAATGCACTCAAAGGGCACTAAGCATAGAGTGTGAAAACTGAGTTTCCTTGAGAGCTGCTTGGAAGCCTGATGGTGTGTGAAGTTAGTGAGCTAAATGGAGTTGTTCTCCCACAAGAACCATTCGGCTGATCCTTCTTCAATATGCCCTTCACCAACATGCAGTGTTTCCTTGATTGAATTAGCTCTCACACCAATATTTGCGTCTAGAGCCTTTGCATTGAGGGCTATCTGAAAACGGCTGTGGCGCTGAAGTTGCCTGTGAATGTGGAGTTGGTGGCATGTGAAACCCGCATGTGGAGCATTCGTTTGTGTGGGATGCTCTACCAGGTTCATTCCTAGATAATGCACTCAAAGGGCACTAAGCATAGAGTGTGAAAACTGAGTTTCCTTGAGAGCTGCTTGGAAGCCTGATGGTGTGTGAAGTTAGTGAGCCAAATGGAGTTGTTCTCCCACAAGAACCACTCGGCTGATCCTTCTTCAATATGCCCTTCACCAACATGCAGTGTTTCCTTGATTGAATTAGCTCTCACACCAATATTTGCATCTAGAGCCTTTGCATTGAGGGCTATCTGAAAACGGCTGTGGCGCTGAAGTTGCCTGCGAATGTGGAGTTGGTGGCATGTGAAACCCGCATGTGGAGCATTCGTTTGTGTGGGATGCTCTACCAGGTTCATTCCTAGATAATGCACTCAAAGGGCACTAAGCATAGAGTGTGAAAACTGAGTTTCCTTGAGAGCTGCTTGGAAGCCTGATGGTGTGTGAAGTTAGTGAGCCAAATGGAGTTGTTCTCCCACAAGAACCACTCGGCTGATCCTTCTTCAATATGCCCTTCACCAACATGCAGTGTTTCCTTGATTGAATTAGCTCTCACACCAATATTTGCGTCTAGAGCCTTTGCATTGAGGGCTATCTGAAAACGGCTGTGGCGCTGAAGTTGCCTGAGAATGTGGAGTTGGTGGCATGTGAAACCCGCATGTGGAGCATTCGTTTGTGTGGGATGCTCTACCAGGTTCATTCCTAGATAATGCACTCAAAGGGCACTAAGCATAGAGTGTGAAAACTGAGTTTCCTTGAGAGCTGCTTGGAAGCCTGATGGTGTGTGAAGTTAGTGAGCCAAATGGAGTTGTTCTCCCACAAGAACCACTCGGCTGATCCTTCTTCAATATGCCCTTCACCAACATGCAGTGTTTCCTTGATTGAATTAGCTCTCACACCAATATTTGCGTCTAGAGCCTTTGCATTGAGGGCTATCTGAAAACGGCTGTGGCGCTGAAGTTGCCTGCGAATGTGGAGTTGGTGGCATGTGAAACCCGCATGTGGAGCATTCGTTTGTGTGGGATGCTCTACCAGGTTCATTCCTAGATAATGCACTCAAAGGGCACTAAGCATAGAGTGTGAAAACTGAGTTTCCTTGAGAGCTGCTTGGAAGCCTGATGGTGTGTGAAGTTAGTGAGCCAAATGGAGTTGTTCTCCCACAAGAACCACTCGGCTGATCCTTCTTCAATATGCCATTCACCAACATGCAGTGTTTCCTTGATTGAATTAGCTCTCACACCAATATTTGCGTCTAGAGCCTTTGCATTGAGGGCTATCTGAAAATGGCTGTGGCGCTGAAGTTGCCTGAGAATGTGGAGTTGGTGGCATGTGAAACCCGCATGTGGAGCATTCGTTTGTGTGGGATGCTCTACCAGGTTCATTCCTAGATAATGCACTCAAAGGGCACTAAGCATAGAGTGTGAAAACTGAGTTTCCTTGAGAGCTGCTTGGAAGCCTGATGGTGTGTGAAGTTAGTGAGCCAAATGGAGTTGTTCTCCCACAAGAACCACTCGGCTGATCCTTCTTCAATATGCCCTTCACCAACATGCAGTGTTTCCTTGATTGAATTAGCTCTCACACCAATATTTGTGTCTAGAGCCTTTGCATTGAGGGCTATCTGAAAACGGCTGTGGCGCTGAAGTTGCCTGAGAATGTGGAGTTGGTGGCATGTGAAACCCGCATGTGGAGCATTCGTTTGTGTGGGATGCTCTACCAGGTTCATTCCTAGATAATGCACTCAAAGGGCACTAAGCATAGAGTGTGAAAACTGAGTTTCCTTGAGAGCTGCTTGGAAGCCTGATGGTGTGTGAAGTTAGTGAGCCAAATGGAGTTGTTCTCCCACAAGAACCACTCGGCTGATCCTTCTTCAATATGCCCTTCACCAACATGCAGTGTTTCCTTGATTGAATTAGCTCTCACACCAATATTTGTGTCTAGAGCCTTTGCATTGAGGGCTATCTGAAAACGGCTGTGGCGCTGAAGTTGCCTGTCAATGTGGAGTTGGTGGCATGTGAAACCAAACCCGCATGTGGAGCATTCGTTTGTGTGGGATGCTCTACCAGGTTCATTCCTAGATAATGCACTCAACAAAGGGCACTAAGCATAGAGTGTGAAAACTGAGTTTCCTTGAGAGCTGCTTGGAAGCCTGATGGTGTGTGAAGTTAGTGAGCCAAATGGAGTTGTTCTCCCACAAGAACCACTCGGCTGATCCTTCTTCAATATGCCCTTCACCAACATGCAGTGTTTCCTTGATTGAATTAGCTCTCACACCAATATTTGCGTCTAGAGCCTTTGCATTGAGGGCTATCTGAAAACGGCTGTGGCGCTGAAGTTGCCTGTGAATGTGGAGTTGGTGGCATGTGAAACCCGCATGTGGAGCATTCGTTTGTGTGGGATGCTCTACCAGGTTCATTCCTAGATAATGCACTCAAAGGGCACTAAGCATAGAGCGTGAAAACTGAGTTTCCTTGAGAGCTGCTTGGAAGCCTGATGGTGTGTGAAGTTAGTGAGCCAAATGGAGTTGTTCTCCCACAAGAACCACTCGGCTGATCCTTCTTCAATATGCCCTTCACCAACATGCAGTGTTTCCTTGATTGAATTAGCTCTCACACCAATATTTGCGTCTAGAGCCTTTGCATTGAGGGCTATCTGAAAACGGCTGTGGCGCTGAAGTTGCCTGTCAATGTGGAGTTGGTGGCATGTGAAACCCGCATGTGGAGCATTTGTTTGTGTGGGATGCTCTACCAGGTTCATTCCTAGATAATGCACTCAAAGGGCACTAAGCATAGACTGTGTAAACTGAGTTTCCTTGAGAGCTGCTTGGAAGCCTGACGGTGTGTGAAGTTAGTGAGCCAAATGGAGTTGTTCTCCCACAAGAACCACTCGGCTGATCCTTCTTCAATATGCCCTTCACCAACATGCAGTGTTTCCTTGATTGAATTAGCTCTCACACCAATATTTGCGTCTAGAGCCTTTGCATTGAGGGCTATCTGAAAACGGCTGTGGCGCCGAAGTTGCCTGAGAATGTGGAGTTGGTGGCATGTGAAACCCGAATGTGGAGCATTCGTTTGTGTGGGATGCTCTACCAGCTTCATTTCAGTCCTAGGGACTCAAAGGGCACTAAGCATAGAGTGTGAAAACTGAGTTTCCTTGAGAGCTGCTTGGAAGCCTGATGGTGTGTGAAGTTAGTGAGCCAAATGGAGTTGCTCTCCCACAAGAACCACTCGGCTGATCCTTCTTCAATATGCCCTTCACCAACATGCAGTGTTTCCTTGATTGAATTAGCTCTCACACCAATATTTGCGTCTAGAGCCTTTGCATTGAGGGATATCTGAAAACGGCTGTGGCGCTGAAGTTGCCTGTCAATGTGGAGTTGGTGGCATGTGAAACCCGCATGTGGAGCATTTGTTTGTGTGGGATGCTCTACCAGGTTCATTCCTAGATAATGCACTCAAAGGGCACTAAGCATAGACTGTGTAAACTGAGTTTCCTTGAGAGCTGCTTGGAAGCCTGATGGTGTGTGAAGTTAGTGAGCCAAATGGAGTTGTTCTCCCACAAGAACCACTCGGCTGATCCTTCTTCAATATGCCCTTCACCAACATGCAGTGTTTCCTTGATTGAATTAGCTCTCACACCAATATTTGCGTCTAGAGCCTTTGCATTGAGGGCTATCTGAAAACGGCTGTGGCGCCGAAGTTGCCTGAGAATGTGGAGTTGGTGGCATGTGAAACCCGCATGTGGAGCATTCGTTTGTGTGGGATGCTCTACCAGCTTCATTTCAGTCCTAGGGACTCAAAGGGCACTAAGCATAGAGTGTGAAAACTGAGTTTCCTTGAGAGCTGCTTGGAAGCCTGATGGTGTGTGAAGTTAGTGAGCCAAATGGAGTTGTTCTCCCACAAGAACCACTCGGCTGATCCTTCTTCAATATGCCCTTCACCAACATGCAGTGTTTCCTTGATTGAATTAGCTCTCACACCAATATTTGCGTCTAGAGCCTTTGCATTGAGGGCTATCTGAAAACGGCTGTGGCGCTGAAGTTGCCTGAGAATGTGGAGTTGGTGGCATGTGAAACCCGCATGTGGAGCATTCGTTTGTGTGGGATGCTCTACCAGGTTCATTCCTAGATAATGCACTCAAAGGGCACTAAGCATAGAGTGTGAAAACTGAGTTTCCTTGAGAGCTGCTTGGAAGCCTGATGGTGTGTGAAGTTAGTGAGCCAAATGGAGTTGTTCTCCCACAAGAACCACTCGGCTGATCCTTCTTCAATATGCCCTTCACCAACATGCAGTGTTTCCTTGATTGAATTAGCTCTCACACCAATATTTGCGTCTAGAGCCTTTGCATTGAGGGCTATCTGAAAACGGCTGTGGCGCTGAAGTTGCCTGAGAATGTGGAGTTGGTGGCATGTGAAACCCGCATGTGGAGCATTCGTTTGTGTGGGATGCTCTACCAGGTTCATTCCTAGATAATGCACTCAAAGGGCACTAACCATAGAGTGTGAAAACTGAGTTTCCTTGAGAGCTGCTTGGAAGCCTGATGGTGTGTGAAGTTAGTGAGCCAAATGGAGTTGTTCTCCCACAAGAACCACTCGGCTGATCCTTCTTCAATATGCCCTTCACCAACATGCAGTGTTTCCTTGATTGAATTAGCTCTCACACCAATATTTGCGTCTAGAGCCTTTGCATTGAGGGCTATCAGAAAACGGCTGTGGCGCTGAAGTTGCCTGCGAATGTGGAGTTGGTGGCATGTGAAACCCGCATGTGGAGCATTCGTTTGTGTGGGATGCTCTACCAGGTTCATTCCTAGATAATGCACTCAAAGGGCACTAAGCATAGAGTGTGAAAACTGAGTTTCCTTGAGAGCTGCTTGGAAGCCTGATGGTGTGTGAAGTTAGTGAGCCAAATGGAGTTGTTCTCCCACAAGAACCACTCGGCTGATCCTTCTTCAATATGCCCTTCACCAACATGCAGTGTTTCCTTGATTGAATTAGCTCTCACACCAATATTTGCGTCTAGAGCCTTTGCATTGAGGGCTATCTGAAAATGGCTGTGGCGCTGAAGTTGCCTGAGAATGTGGAGTTGGAGGCATGTGAAACCCGCATGTGGAGCATTTGTTTGTGTGGGATGCTCTACCAGGTTCATTCCTAGATAATGCACTCAAAGGGCACTAAGCATAGAGTGTGAAAACTGAGTTTCCTTGAGAGCTGCTTGGAAGCCTGATGGTGTGTGAAGTTAGTGAGCCAAATGGAGTTGTTCTCCCACAAGAACCACTCGGCTGATCCTTCTTCAATATGCCCTTCACCAACATGCAGTGTTTCCTTGATTGAATTAGCTCTAACACCAATATTTGCGTCTAGAGCCTTTGCATTGAGGGCTATCTGAAAACGGCTGTGGCGCTGAAGTTGCCTGTGAATGTGGAGTTGGTGGCATGTGAAACCCGCATGTGGAGCATTCGTTTGCGTGGGATGCTCTACCAGCTTCATTTCAGTCCTAGGCACTCAAAGGGCACTAAGCATAGAGTGTGAAAACTGAGTTTCCTTGAGAGCTGCTTGGAAGCCTGATGGTGTGTGAAGTTAGTGAGCCAAATGGAGTTGTTCTCCCACAAGAACCACTCGGCTGATCCTTCTTCAATATGCCCTTCACCAACATGCAGTGTTTCCTTGATTGAATTAGCTCTCACACCAATATTTGTGTCTAGAGCCTTTGCATTGAGGGCTATCTGAAAACGGCTGTGGCGCTGAAGTTGCCTGAGAATGTGGAGTTGGTGGCATGTGAAACCCGCATGTGGAGCATTCGTTTGTGTGGGATGCTCTACCAGGTTCATTCCTAGATAATGCACTCAAAGGGCACTAAGCATAGAGTGTGAAAACTGAGTTTCCTTGAGAGCTGCTTGGAAGCCTGATGGTGTGTGAAGTTAGTGAGCCAAATGGAGTTGTTCTCCCACAAGAACCACTCGGCTGATCCTTCTTCAATATGCCCTTCACCAACATGCAGTGTTTCCTTGATTGAATTAGCTCTCACACCAATATTTGTGTCTAGAGCCTTTGCATTGAGGGCTATCTGAAAACGGCTGTGGCGCTGAAGTTGCCTGTCAATGTGGAGTTGGTGGCATGTGAAACCCGCATGTGGAGCATTCGTTTGTGTGGGATGCTCTACCAGGTTCATTCCTAGATAATGCACTCAACAAAGGGCACTAAGCATAGAGTGTGAAAACTGAGTTTCCTTGAGAGCTGCTTGGAAGCCTGATGGTGTGTGAAGTTAGTGAGCCAAATGGAGTTGTTCTCCCACAAGAACCACTCGGCTGATCCTTCTTCAATATGCCCTTCACCAACATGCAGTGTTTCCTTGATTGAATTAGCTCTCACACCAATATTTGCGTCTAGAGCCTTTGCATTGAGGGCTATCTGAAAACGGCTGTGGCGCTGAAGTTGCCTGTGAATGTGGAGTTGGTGGCATGTGAAACCCGCATGTGGAGCATTCGTTTGTGTGGGATGCTCTACCAGGTTCATTCCTAGATAATGCACTCAAAGGGCACTAAGCATAGAGTGTGAAAACTGAGTTTCCTTGAGAGCTGCTTGGAAGCCTGATGGTGTGTGAAGTTAGTGAGCCAAATGGAGTTGTTCTCCCACAAGAACCACTCGGCTGATCCTTCTTCAATATGCCCTTCACCAACATGCAGTGTTTCCTTGATTGAATTAGCTCTCACACCAATATTTGCGTCTAGAGCCTTTGCATTGAGGGATATCTGAAAACGGCTGTGGCGCTGAAGTTGCCTGTCAATGTGGAGTTGGTGGCATGTGAAACCCGCATGTGGAGCATTCGTTTGTGTGGGATGCTCTACCAGGTTCATTCCTAGATAATGCACTCAAAGGGCACTAAGCATAGACTGTGTAAACTGAGTTTCCTTGAGAGCTGCTTGGAAGCCTGATGGTGTGTGAAGTTAGTGAGCCAAATGGAGTTGTTCTCCCACAAGAACCACTCGGCTGATCCTTCTTCAATATGCCCTTCACCAACATGCAGTGTTTCCTTGATTGAATTAGCTCTCACACCAATATTTGCGTCTAGAGCCTTTGCATTGAGGGCTATCTGAAAACGGCTGTGGCGCCGAAGTTGCCTGAGAATGTGGAGTTGGTGGCATGTGGAAACCCGAATGTGGAGCATTCGTTTGTGTGGGATGCTCTACCAGCTTCATTTCAGTCCTAGGGACTCAAAGGGCACTAAGCATAGAGTGTGAAAACTGAGTTTCCTTGAGAGCTGCTTGGAAGCCTGATGGTGTGTGAAGTTAGTGAGCCAAATGGAGTTGCTCTCCCACAAGAACCACTCGGCTGATCCTTCTTCAATATGCCCTTCACCAACATGCAGTGTTTCCTTGATTGAATTAGCTCTCACACCAATATTTGTGTCTAGTGCCTTTGCATTGAGGGCTATCTGAAAACGGCTGTGGCGCTGAAGTTGCCTGAGAATGTGGAGTTGGTGGCATGTGAAACCCGCATGTGGAGCATTCGTTTGTGTGGGATGCTCTACCAGGTTCATTCCTAGATAATGCACTCAAAGGGCACTAAGCATAGAGTGTGAAAACTGAGTTTCCTTGAGAGCTGCTTGGAAGCCTGATGGTGTGTGAAGTTAGTGAGCCAAATGGAGTTGTTCTCCCACAAGAACCACTCGGCTGATCCTTCTTCAATATGCCCTTCACCAACATGCAGTGTTTCCTTGATTGAATTAGCTCTCACACCAATATTTGCGTCTAGAGCCTTTGCATTGAGGGCTATCTGAAAACGGCTGTGGCGCTGAAGTTGCCTGCGAATGTGGAGTTGGTGGCATGTGAAACCCGCATGTGGAGCATTCGTTTGTGTGGGATGCTCTACCAGGTTCATTCCTAGATAATGCACTCAAAGGGCACTAAGCATAGAGTGTGAAAACTGAGTTTCCTTGAGAGCTGCTTGGAAGCCTGATGGTGTGTGAAGTTAGTGAGCCAAATGGAGTTGTTCTCCCACAAGAACCACTGGGCTGATCTTTCTTCAATATGCCCTTCACCAACATGCAGTGTTTCCTTGATTGAATTAGCTCTCACACCAATATTTGTGTCTAGAGCCTTTGCATTGAGGGCTATCTGAAAACGGCTGTGGCGCTGAAGTTGCCTGCGAATGTGGAGTTGGTGGCATGTGAAACCCGCATGTGGAGCATTCGTTTGTGTGGGATGCTCTACCAGGTTCATTCCTAGATAATGCACTCAAAGGGCACTAAGCATAGAGTGTGAAAACTGAGTTTCCTTGAGAGCTGCTTGGAAGCCTGATGGTGTGTGAAGTTAGTAAGCCAAATGGAGTTGTTCTCCCACAAGAACCACTCGGCTGATCCTTCTTCAATATGCCCTTCACCAACATGCAGTGTTTCCTTGATTGAATTAGCTCTCACACCAATATTTGCGTCTAGAGCCTTTGCATTGAGGGCTATCTGAAAACGGCTGTGGCGCTGAAGTTGCCTGAGAATGTGGAGTTGGTGGCATGTGAAACCCGAATGTGGAGCATTCGTTTGTGTGGTATGCTCTACCAGCTTCATTTCAGTCCTAGGGACTCAAAGGGCACTAAGCATAGAGTGTGAAAACTGAGTTTCCTTGAGAGCTGCTTGGAAGCCTGATGGTGTGTGAAGTTAGTGAGCCAAATGGAGTTGTTCTCCCACAAGAACCACTCGGCTGATCCTTCTTCAATATGCCCTTCACCAACATGCAGAGTTTCCTTGATTGAATTAGCTCTCACACCAATATTTGTGTCTAGAGCCTTTGCATTGAGGGCTATCTGAAAACGGCTGTGGCGCTGAAGTTGCCTGCGAATGTCGAGTTGGTGGCATGTGAAACCCGCATGTGGAGCATTCGTTTGTGTGGGATGCTCTACCAGGTTCATTCCTAGATAATGCACTCAAAGGGCACTAAGCATAGAGTGTGAAAACTGAGTTTCCTTGAGAGCTGCTTGGAAGCCTGATGGTGTGTGAAGTTAGTGAGCCAAATGGAGTTGTTCTCCCACAAGAACCACTCGGCTGATCTTTCTTCAATATGCCCTTCACCAACATGCAGTGTTTCCTTGATTGAATTAGCTCTCACACCAATATTTGTGTCTAGAGCCTTTGCATTGAGGGCTATCTGAAAATGGCTGTGGCGCTGAAGTTGCCTGCGAATGTGGAGTTGGTGGCATGTGAAACCCGCATGTGGAGCATTCGTTTGTGTGGGATGCTCTACCAGGTTCATTCCTAGATAATGCACTCAAAGGGCACTAAGCATAGAGTGTGAAAACTGAGTTTCCTTGAGAGCTGCTTGGAAGCCTGATGGTGTGTGAAGTTAGTGAGCCAAATGGAGTTGTTCTCCCACAAGAACCACTCGGCTGATCCTTCTTCAATATGCCCTTCACCAACATGCAGTGTTTCCTTGATTGAATTAGCTCTCACACCAATATTTGCGTCTAGAGCCTTTGCATTGAGGGCTATCTGAAAACGGCTGTGGCGCTGAAGTTGCCTGCGAATGTGGAGTTGGTGGCATGTGAAACCCGCATGTGGAGCATTCGTTTGTGTGGGATGCTCTACCAGGTTCATTCCTAGATAATGCACTCAAAGGGCACTAAGCATAGAGTGTGAAAACTGAGTTTCCTTGAGAGCTGCTTGGAAGCCTGATGGTGTGTGAAGTTAGTGAGCCAAATGGAGTTGTTCTCCCACAAGAACCACTCGGCTGATCCTTCTTCAATATGCCCTTCACCAACATGCAGTGTTTCCTTGATTGAATTAGCTCTCACACCAATATTTGCGTCTAGAGCCTTTGCATTGAGGGCTATCTGAAAACGGCTGTGGCGCTGAAGTTGCCTGCGAATGTGGAGTTGGTGGCATGTGAAACCCGCATGTGAAGCATTCGTTTGTGTGGGATGCTCTACCAGGTTCATTCCTAGATAATGCACTCAAAGGGCACTAAGCATAGAGTGTGAAAACTGAGTTTCCTTGAGAGCTGCTAGGAAGCCTGATGGTGTGTGAAGTTAGTGAGCCAAATGGAGTTGTTCTCCCACAAGAACCACTCGGCTGATCCTTCTTCAATATGCCCTTCACCAACATGCAGTGTTTCCTTGATTGAATTAGCTCTCACACCAATATTTGTGTCTAGAGCCTTTGCATTGAGGGCTATCTGAAAACGGCTGTGGCGCTGAAGTTGCCTGTCAATGTGGAGTTGGTGGCATGTGAAACCCGCATGTGGAGCATTCGTTTGTGTGGGATGCTCTACCAGGTTCATTCCTAGATAATGCACTCAAAGGGCACTAAGCATAGAGTGTGAAAACTGAGTTTCCTTGAGAGCTGCTTGGAAGCCTGATGGTGTGTGAAGTTAGTGAGCCAAATGGAGTTGTTCTCCCACAAGAACCACTCGGCTGATCCTTCTTCAATATGCCCTTCACCAACATGCAGTGTTTCCTTGATTGAATTAGCTCTCACACCAATATTTGCGTCTAGACCCTTTACATTGAGGGCTATCTGAAAACGGCTGTGGCGCTGAAGTTGCCTGAGAATGTGGAGTTGGTGGCATGTGAAACCCGAATGTGGAGCATTCGTTTGTGTGGTATGCTCTACCAGCTTCATTTCAGTCCTAGGGACTCAAAGGGCACTAAGCATAGAGTGTGAAAACTGAGTTTCCTTGAGAGCTGCTTGGAAGCCTGATGGTGTGTGAAGTTAGTGAGCCAAATGGAGTTGTTCTCCCACAAGAACCACTCGGCTGATCCTTCTTCAATATGCCCTTCACCAACATGCAGAGTTTCCTTAATTGAATTAGCTCTCACACCAATATTTGTGTCTAGAGCCTTTGCATTGAGGGCTATCTGAAAACGGCTGTGGCGCTGAAGTTGCCTGCGAATGTCGAGTTGGTGGCATGTGAAACCCGCATGTGGAGCATTCGTTTGTGTGGGATGCTCTACCAGGTTCATTCCTAGATAATGCACTCAAAGGGCACTAAGCATAGAGTGTGAAAACTGAGTTTCCTTGAGAGCTGCTTGGAAGCCTGATGGTGTGTGAAGTTAGTGAGCCAAATGGAGTTGTTCTCCCACAAGAACCACTCGGCTGATCCTTCTTCAATATGCCCTTCACCAACATGCAGTGTTTCCTTGATTGAATTAGCTCTCACACCAATATTTGCGTCTAGAGCCTTTGCATTGAGGGCTATCTGAAAACGGCTGTGGCGCTGAAGTTGCCTGAGAATGGGAGTTGGTGGCATGTGAAACCCGCATGTGGAGCATTCGTTTGTGTGGGATGCTCTACCAGGTTCATTCCTAGATAATGCACTCAAAGGGCACTAAGCATAGAGTGTGAAAACTGAGTTTCCTTGAGAGCTGCTTGGAAGCCTGATGGTGTGTGAAGTTAGTGAGCCAAATGGAGTTGTTCTCCCACAAGAACCACTCGGCTGATCCTTCTTCAATATGCCCTTCACCAACATGCAGTGTTTCCTTGATTGAATTAGCTCTCACACCAATATTTTCGTCTAGAGCCTTTGCATTGAGGGCTATCTGAAAACGGCTGTGGCGCTGAAGTTGCCTGAGAATGTGGAGTTGGTGGCATGTGAAACCCGCATGTGGAGCATTCGTTTGTGTGGGATGCTCTACCAGGTTCATTCCTAGATAATGCACTCAAAGGGCACTAAGCATAGAGTGTGAAAACTGAGTTTCCTTGAGAGCTGCTTGGAAGCGTGATGGTGTGTGAAGTTAGTGAGCCAAATGGAGTTGTTCTCCCACAAGAACCACTCGGCTGATCCTTCTTCAATATGCCCTTCACCAACATGCAGTGTTTCCTTGATTGAATTAGCTCTCACACCAATATTTTCGTCTAGAGCCTTTGCATTGAGGGCTATCTGAAAACGGCTGTGGCGCTGAAGTTGCCTGAGAATGTGGAGTTGGTGGCATGTGAAACCCGCATGTGGAGCATACGTTTGTGTGGGATGCTCTACCAGGTTCATTCCTAGATAATGCACTCAAAGGGCACTAAGCATAGAGTGTGAAAACTGAGTTTCCTTGAGAGCTGCTAGGAAGCCTGATGGTGTGTGAAGTTAGTGAGCCAAATGGAGTTGTTCTCCCACAAGAACCACTCGGCTGATCCTTCTTCAATATGCCCTTCACCAACATGCAGTGTTTCCTTGATTGAATTAGCTCTCACACCAATATTTGTGTCTAGAGCCTTTGCATTGAGGGCTATCTGAAAACGGCTGTGGCGCTGAAGTTGCCTGTCAATGTGGAGTTGGTGGCATGTGAAACCCGCATGTGGAGCATTCGTTTGTGTGGGATGCTCTACCAGGTTCATTCCTAGATAATGCACTCAAAGGGCACTAAGCATAGACTGTGTAAACTGAGTTTCCTTGAGAGCTGCTTGGAAGCCTGATGGTGTGTGAAGTTAGTGAGCCAAATGGAGTTGTTCTCCCACAAGACCCACTCGGCTGATCCTTCTTCAATATGCCCTTCACCAACATGCAGTGTTTCCTTGATTGAATTAGCTCTCACACCAATATTTGCGTCTAGAGCCTTTGCATTGAGGGCTATCTGAAAACGGCTGTGGCGCTGAAGTTGCCTGAGAATGTGGAGTTGGTGGCATGTGAAACCCGAATGTGGAGCATTCGTTTGTGTGGGATGCTCTACCAGCTTCATTTCAGTCCTAGGGACTCAAAGGGCACTAAGCATAGAGTGTGAAAACTGAGTTTCCTTGAGAGCTGCTTGGAAGCCTGATGGTGTGTGAAGTTAGTGAGCCAAATGGAGTTGTTCTCCCACAAGAACCACTCGGCTGATCCTTCTTCAATATGCCCTTCACCAACATGCAGTGTTTCCTTGATTGAATTAGCTCTCACACCAATATTTGTGTCTAGAGCCTTTGCATTGAGGGCTATCTGAAAACGGCTGTGGCGCTGAAGTTGCCTGCGAATGTTGAGTTGGTGGCATGTGAAACCCGCATGTGGAGCATTCGTTTGTGTGGGATGCTCTACCAGGTTCATTCCTAGATAATGCACTCAAAGGGCACTAAGCATAGAGTGTGAAAACTGAGTTTCCTTGAGAGCTGCTTGGAAGCCTGATGGTGTGTGAAGTTAGTGAGCCAAATGGAGTTGTTCTCCCACAAGAACCACTCGGCTGATCCTTCTTCAATATGCCCTTCACCAACATGCAGTGTTTCCTTGATTGAATTAGCTCTCACACCAATATTTGCGTCTAGAGCCTTTGCATTGAGGGCTATCTGAAAACGGCTGTGGCGCTGAAGTTGCCTGTGAATGTGGAGTTGGTGGCATGTGAAACCCGCATGTGGAGCATTCTTTGTGTGGGATGCTCTACCAGGTTCATTCCTAGATAATGCACTCAAAGGGCACTAAGCATAGAGTGTGAAAACTGAGTTTCCTTGAGAGCTGCTTGGAAGCCTGATGGTGTGTGAAGTTAGTGAGCCAAATGGAGTTGTTCTCCCACAAGAACCACTCGGCTGATCCTTCTTCAATATGCCCTTCACCAACATGCAGTGTTTCCTTGATTGAATTAGCTCTCACACCAATATTTGTGTCTAGAGCCTTTGCATTGAGGGCTATCTGAAAACGGCTGTGGCGCTGAAGTTGCCTGTCAATGTGGAGTTGGTGGCATGTGAAACCCGCATGTGGAGCATTCGTTTGTGTGGGATGCTCTACCAGGTTCATTCCTAGATAATGCACTCAAAGGGCACTAAGCATAGACTGTGTAAACTGAGTTTCCTTGAGAGCTGCTTGGAAGCCTGATGGTGTGTGAAGTTAGTGAGCCAAATGGAGTTGTTCTCCCACAAGACCCACTCGGCTGATCCTTCTTCAATATGCCCTTCACCAACATGCAGTGTTTCCTTGATTGAATTAGCTCTCACACCAATATTTGCGTCTAGAGCCTGTGCATTGAGGGCTATCTGAAAATGGCTGTGGCGCTGAAGTTGCCTGAGAATGTGGAGTTGGTGGCATGTGAAACCCGAATGTGGAGCATTCGTTTGTGTGGGATGCTCTACCAGCTTCATTTCAGTCCTAGGGACTCAAAGGGCACTAAGCATAGAGTGTGAAAACTGAGTTTCCTTGAGAGCTGCTTGGAAGCCTGATGGTGTGTGAAGTTAGTGAGCCAAATGGAGTTGTTCTCCCACAAGAACCACTCGGCTGATCCTTCTTCAATATGCCCTTCACCAACATGCAGTGTTTCCTTGATTGAATTAGCTCTCACACCAATATTTGTGTCTAGAGCCTTTGCATTGAGGGCTATCTGAAAACGGCTGTGGCGCTGAAGTTGCCTGCGAATGTCGAGTTGGTGGCATGTGAAACCCGCATGTGGAGCATTCGTTTGTGTGGGATGCTCTACCAGGTTCATTCCTAGATAATGCACTCAAAGGGCACTAAGCATAGAGTGTGAAAACTGAGTTTCCTTGAGAGCTGCTTGGAAGCCTGATGGTGTGTGAAGTTAGTGAGCCAAATGGAGTTGTTCTCCCACAAGAACCACTCGGCTGATCCTTCTTCAATATGCCCTTCACCAACATGCAGTGTTTCCTTGATTGAATTAGCTCTCACACCAATATTTGCGTCTAGAGCCTTTGCATTGAGGGCTATCTGAAAACGGCTGTGGCGCTGAAGTTGCCTGTGAATGTGGAGTTGGTGGCATGTGAAACCCGCATGTGGAGCATTCTTTGTGTGGGATGCTCTACCAGGTTCATTCCTAGATAATGCACTCAAAGGGCACTAAGCATAGAGTGTGAAAACTGAGTTTCCTTGAGAGCTGCTTGGAAGCCTGATGGTGTGTGAAGTTAGTGAGCCAAATGGAGTTGTTCTCCCACAAGAACCACTCGGCTGATCCTTCTTCAATATGCCCTTCACCAACATGCAGTGTTTCCTTGATTGAATTAGCTCTCACACCAATATTTGCGTCTAGAGCCTTTGCATTGAGGGCTATCTGAAAACGGCTGTGGCGCTGAAGTTGCCTGAGAATGTGGAGTTGGTGGCATGTGAAACCCGCATGTGGAGCATTCGTTTGTGTGGGATGCTCTACCAGGTTCATTCCTAGATAATGCACTCAAAGGGCACTAAGCATAGAGTGTGAAAACTGAGTTTCCTTGAGAGCTGCTTGGAAGCCTGATGGTGTGTGAAGTTAGTGAGCCAAATGGAGTTGTTCTCCCACAAGAACCACTCGGCTGATCCTTCTTCAATATGCCCTTCACCAACATGCAGTGTTTCCTTGATTGAATTAGCTCTCACACCAATATTTGTGTCTAGAGCCTTTGCATTGAGGGCTATCTGAAAACGGCTGTGGCGCTGAAGTTGCCTGCGAATGTGGAGTTGGTGGCATGTGAAACCCGCATGTGGAGCATTCGTTTGTGTGGGATGCTCTACCAGGTTCATTCCTAGATAATGCACTCAAAGGGCACTAAGCCTAGAGTGTGAAAACTGAGTTTCCTTGAGAGCTGCTTGGAAGCCTGATGGTGTGTGAAGTTAGTGAGCCAAATGGAGTTGTTCTCCCACAAGAACCACTAGGCTGATCCTTCTTCAATATGCCCTTCACCAACATGCAGTGTTTCCTTGATTGAATTAGCTCTCACACCAATATTTGTGTCTAGAGCCTTTGCATTGAGGGCTATCTGAAAACGGCTGTGGCGCTGAAGTTGCCTGCGAATGTGGGGTTGGTGGCATGTGAAACCCGCATGTGGAGCATTCGTTTGTGTGGGATGCTCTACCAGGTTCATTCCTAGATAATGCACTCAAAGGGCACTAAGCATAGAGTGTGAAAACTGAGTTTCCTTGAGAGCTGCTTGGAAGCCTGATGGTGTGTGAAGTTAGTGAGCCAAATGGAGTTGTTCTCCCACAAGAACCACTCGGCTGATCCTTCTTCAATATGCCCTTCACCAACATGCAGTGTTTCCTTGATTGAATTAGCTCTCACACCAATATTTGCGTCTAGAGCCTTTGCATTGAGGGCTATCTGAAAACGGCTGTGGCGTTGAAGTTGCCTGAGAATGTGGAGTTGGTGGCATGTGAAACCCGCATGTGGAGCATTCGTTTGTGTGGGATGCTCTACCAGGTTCATTCCTAGATAATGCATTCAAAGGGCACTAAGCATAGAGTGTGAAAACTGAGTTTCCTTGAGAGCTGCTTGGAAGCCTGATGGTGTGTGAAGTTAGTGAGCCAAATGGAGTTGTTCTCCCACAAGAACCACTCGGCTGATCCTTCTTCAATATGCCCTTCACCAACATGCAGTGTTTCCTTGATTGAATTAGCTCTCACACCAATATTTGCGTCTAGAGCCTTTGCATTGAGGGCTATCTGAAAACGGCTGTGGCGCTGAAGTTGCCTGAGAATGTGGAGTTGGTGGCATGTGAAACCCGCATGTGGAGCATTCGTTTGTGTGGGATGCTCTACCAGGTTCATTCCTAGATAATGCACTCAAAGGGCACTAAGCATGGAGTGTGAAAACTGAGTTTCCTTGAGAGCTGCTTGGAAGCCTGATGGTGTGTGAAGTTAGTGAGCCAAATGGAGTTGTTCTCCCACAAGAACCACTCGGCTGATCCTTCTTCAATATGCCCTTCACCAACATGCAGTGTTTCCTTGATTGAATTAGCTCTCACACCAATATTTGTGTCTAGAGCCTTTGCATTGAGGGCTATCTGAAAACGGCTGTGGCGCTGAAGTTGCCTGCGAATGTGGAGTTGGTGGCATGTGAAACCCGCATGTGGAGCATTCGTTTGTGTGGGATGCTCTACCAGGTTCATTCCTAGATAATGCACTCAAAGGGCACTAAGCATAGAGTGTGAAAACTGAGTTTCCTTGAGAGCTGCTTGGAAGCCTGATGGTGTGTGAAGTTAGTGAGCCAAATGGAGTTGTTCTCCCACAAGAACCACTCGGCTGATCCTTCTTCAATATGCCCTTCACCAACATGCAGTGTTTCCTTGATTGAATTAGCTCTCACACCAATATTTGCGTCTAGAGCCTTTGCATTGAGGGCTATCTGAAAACGGCTGTGGCGCTGAAGTTGCCTGCGAATGTGGAGTTGGTGGCATGTGAAACCCGCATGTGGAGCATTCGTTTGTGTGGGATGCTCTACCAGGTTCATTCCTAGATAATGCACTCAAAGGGCACTAAGCATGGAGTGTGAAAACTGAGTTTCCTTGAGAGCTGCTTGGAAGCCTGATGGTGTGTGAAGTTAGTGAGCCAAATGGAGTTGTTCTCCCACAAGAACCACTCGGCTGATCCTTCTTCAATATGCCCTTCACCAACATGCAGTGTTTCCTTGATTGAATTAGCTCTCACACCAATATTTGTGTCTAGAGCCTTTGCATTGAGGGCTATCTGAAAACGGCTGTGGCGCTGAAGTTGCCTGCGAATGTGGAGTTGGTGGCATGTGAAACCCGCATGTGGAGCATTCGTTTGTGTGGGATGCTCTACCAGGTTCATTCCTAGATAATGCACTCAAAGGGCACTAAGCATAGAGTGTGAAAACTGAGTTTCCTTGAGAGCTGCTTGGAAGCCTGATGGTGTGTGAAGTTAGTGAGCCAAATGAAGTTGTTCTCCCACAAGAACCACTCGGCTGATCCTTCTTCAATATGCCCTTCACCAACATGCAGTGTTTCCTTGATTGAATTAGCTCTCACACCAATATTTGCGTCTAGAGCCTTTGCATTGAGGGCTATCTGAAAACGGCTGTGGCGCTGAAGTTGCCTGCGAATGTGGAGTTGGTGGCATGTGAAACCCGCATGTGGAGCATTCGTTTGTGTGGGATGCTCTACCAGGTTCATTCCTAGATAATGCACTCAAAGGGCACTAAGCATAGAGTGTGAAAACTGAGTTTCCTTGAGAGCTGCTTGGAAGCCTGATGGTGTGTGAAGTTAGTGAGCCAAATGAAGTTGTTCTCCCACAAGAACCACTCGGCTGATCCTTCTTCAATATGCCCTTCACCAACATGCAGTGTTTCCTTGATTGAATTAGCTCTCACACCAATATTTGCGTCTAGAGCCTTTGCATTGAGGGCTATCTGAAAACGGCTGTGGCGCTGAAGTTGCCTGCGAATGTGGAGTTGGTGGCATGTGAAACCCGCATGTGGAGCATTCGTTTGTGTGGGATGCTCTACCAGGTTCATTCCTAGATAATGCACTCAAAGGGCACTAAGCATAGAGTGTGAAAACTGAGTTTCCTTGAGAGCTGCTTGGAAGCCTGATGGTGTGTGAAGTTAGTGAGCCAAATGGAGTTGTTCTCCCACAAGAACCACTCGGCTGATCCTTCTTCAATATGCCCTTCACCAACATGCAGTGTTTCCTTGATTGAATTAGCTCTCACACCAATATTTGCGTCTAGAACCTTTGCATTGAGGGCTATCTGAAAACGGCTGTGGCGCTGAAGTTGCCTGCGAATGTGGAGTTGGTGGCATGTGAAACCCGCATGTGGAGCATTCGTTTGTGTGGGATGCTCTACCAGGTTCATTCCTAGATAATGCACTCAAAGGGCACTAAGCATAGAGTGTGAAAACTGAGTTTCCTTGAGAGCTGCTTGGAAGCCTGATGGTGTGTGAAGTTAGTGAGCCAAATGGAGTTGTTCTCCCACAAGAACCACTCGGCTGATCCTTCTTCAATATGCCCTTCACCAACATGCAGTGTTTCCTTGATTGAATTAGCTCTCACACCAATATTTGTGTCTAGAGCCTTTGCATTGAGGGCTATCTGAAAACGGCTGTGGCGCTGAAGTTGCCTGCGAATGTGGAGTTGGTGGCATGTGAAACCCGCATGTGGAGCATTCGTTTGTGTGGGATGCTCTACCAGGTTCATTCCTAGATAATGCACTCAAAGGGCACTAAGCATAGAGTGTGAAAACTGAGTTTCCTTGAGAGCTGCTTGGAAGCCTGATGGTGTGTGAAGTTAGTGAGCCAAATGGAGTTGTTCTCCCACAAGAACCACTCGGCTGATCCTTCTTCAATATGCCCTTCACCAACATGCAGTGTTTCCTTGATTGAATTAGCTCTCACACCAATATTTGCGTCTAGAGCCTTTGCATTGAGGGCTATCTGAAAACGGCTGTGGCGCTGAAGTTGCCTGAGAATGTGGAGTTGGTGGCATGTGAAACCCGCATGTGGAGCATTCGTTTGTGTGGGATGCTCTACCAGGTTCATTCCTAGATAATGCACTCAAAGGGCACTAAGCATAGAGTGTGAAAACTGAGTTTCCTTGAGAGCTGCTTGGAAGCCTGATGGTGTGTGAAGTTAGTGAGCCAAATGGAGTTGTTCTCCCACAAGAACCACTCGGCTGATCCTTCTTCAATATGCCCTTCACCAACATGCAGTGTTTCCTTGATTGAATTAGCTCTCACACCAATATTTGCGTCTAGAGCCTTTGCATTGAGGGCTATCTGAAAACGGCTGTGGCGCTGAAGTTGCCTGTGAATGTGGAGTTGGTGGCATGTGAAACCCGCATGTGGAGCATTCGTTTGTGTGGGATGCTGACCAAGCTTCATTTCAGTCGTAGGCACACAAAGAGCACTAAGCATAGAGTGTGAAAACTGAGTTTCCTTGAGAGCTGCTTGGAAGCCTGATGGTGTGTGAAGTTAGTGAGCCAAATGGAGTTGTTCTCCCACAAGAACCACTCGGCTGATCCTTCTTCAATATGCCCTTCACCAACATGCAGTGTTTCCTTGATTGAATTAGCTCTCACACCAATATTTGCGTCTAGAGCCTTTGCATTGAGGGCTATCTGAAAACGGCTGTGGCGCTGAAGTTGCCTGCGAATGTGGAGTTGGTGGCATGTGAAACCCGCATGTGGAGCATTCGTTTGTGTGGGATGCTCTACCAGGTTCATTCCTAGATAATGCACTCAAAGGGCACTAAGCATAGAGTGTGAAAACTGAGTTTCCTTGAGAGCTGCTTGGAAGCCTGATGGTGTGTGAAGTTAGTGAGCCAAATGGAGTTGTTCTCCCACAAGAACCACTCGGCTGATCCTTCTTCAATATGCCCTTCACCAACATGCAGTGTTTCCTTGATTGAATTAGCTCTCACACCAATATTTGCGTCTAGAGCCTTTGCATTGAGGGCTATCTGAAAACGGCTGTGGCGCTGAAGTTGCCTGCGAATGTGGAGTTGGTGGCATGTGAAACCCGCATGTGGAGCATTCGTTTGTGTGGGATGCTCTACCAGGTTCATTCCTAGATAATGCACTCAAAGGGCACTAAGCATAGAGTGTGAAAACTGAGTTTCCTTGAGAGCTGCTTGGAAGCCTGATGGTGTGTGAAGTTAGTGAGCCAAATGGAGTTGTTCTCCCACAAGAACCACTCGGCTGATCCTTCTTCAATATGCCCTTCACCAACATGCAGTGTTTCCTTGATTGAATTAGCTCTCACACCAATATTTGCGTCTAGAGCCTTTGCATTGAGGGCTATCTGAAAACGGCTGTGGCGCTGAAGTTGCCTGCGAATGTGGAGTTGGTGGCATGTGAAACCCGCATGTGGAGCATTCGTTTGTGTGGGATGCTCTACCAGGTTCATTCCTAGATAATGCACTCAAAGGGCACTAAGCATAGAGTGTGAAAACTGAGTTTCCTTGAGAGCTGCTTGGAAGCCTGATGGTGTGTGAAGTTAGTGAGCCAAATGGAGTTGTTCTCCCACAAGAACCACTCGGCTGATCCTTCTTCAATATGCCCTTCACCAACATGCAGTGTTTCCTTGATTGAATTAGCTCTCACACCAATATTTGCGTCTAGAGCCTTTGCATTGAGGGCTATCTGAAAACGGCTGTGGCGCTGAAGTTGCCTGAGAATGTGGAGTTGGTGGCATGTGAAACCCGCATGTGGAGCATTCGTTTGTGTGGGATGCTCTACCAGCTTCATTTCAGTCCTAGGGACTCAAAGGGCACTAAGCCTAGAGTGTGAAAACTGAGTTTCCTTGAGAGCTGCTTGGAAGCCTGATGGTGTGTGAAGTTAGTGAGCCAAATGGAGTTGTTCTCCCACAAGAACCACTCGGCTGATCTTTCTTCAATATGCCCTTCACCAACATGCAGAGTTTCCTTGATTGAATTAGCTCTCACACCAATATTAGTGTCTAGAGCCTTTGCATTGAGGGCTATCTGAAAACGGCTGTGGCGCTGAAGTTGCCTGCGAATGTGGAGTTGGTGGCATGTGAAACCCGCATGTGGAGCATTCGTTTGTGTGGGATGCTCTACCAGGTTCATTCCTAGATAATGCACTCAAAGGGCACTAAGCATAGAGTGTGAAAACTGAGTTTCCTTGAGAGCTGCTTGGAAGCCTGATGGTGTGTGAAGTTAGTGAGCCAAATGGAGTTGTTCTCCCACAAGAACCACTCGGCTGATCCTTCTTCAATATGCCCTTCACCAACATGCAGAGTTTCCTTGATTGAATTAGCTCTCACACCAATATTTGTGTCTAGAGCCTTTGCATTGAGGGCTATCTGAAAACGGCTGTGGCGCTGAAGTTGCCTGAGAATGTGGAGTTGGTGGCATGTGAAACCCGCATGTGGAGCATTCGTTTGTGTGGGATGCTCTACCAGGTTCATTCCTAGATAATGCACTCAAAGGGCACTAAGCATAGAGTGTGAAAACTGAGTTTCCTTGAGAGCTGCTTGGAAGCCTGATGGTGTGTGAAGTTAGTGAGCCAAATGGAGTTGTTCTCCCACAAGAACCACTCGGCTGATCCTTCTTCATTATGCCCTTCACCAACATTCAGTGTTTCCTTGATTGAATTAACTCTCACACCAATATTTGCGTCTAGAGCCTTTGCATTGAGGGCTATCTGAAAACGGCTGTGGCGCTGAAGTTGCCTGTGAATGTGGAGTTGGTGGCATGTGAAACCCGCATGTGGAGCATTCGTTTGTGTGGGATGCTCTACCAGGTTCATTCCTAGATAATGCACTCAAAGGGCACTAAGCATAGAGTGTGAAAACTGAGTTTCCTTGAGAGCTGCTTGGAAGCCTGATGGTGTGTGAAGTTAGTGAGCCAAATGGAGTTGTTCTCCCACAAGAACCACTCGGCTGATCTTTCTTCAATATGCCCTTCACCAACATGCAGAGTTTCCTTGATTGAATTAGCTCTCACACCAATATTAGTGTCTAGAGCCTTTGCATTGAGGGCTATCTGAAAACGGCTGTGGCGCTGAAGTTGCCTGCGAATGTGGAGTTGGTGGCATGTGAAACCCGCATGTGGAGCATTTGTTTGTGTGGGATGCTCTACCAGGTTCATTCCTAGATAATGCACTCAAAGGGCACTAAGCATAGAGTGTGAAAACTGAGTTTCCTTGAGAGCTGCTTGGAAGCCTGATGGTGTGTGAAGTTAGTGAGCCAAATGGAGTTGTTCTCCCACAAGAACCACTCGGCTGATCCTTCTTCAATATGCCCTTCACCAACATGCAGTGTTTCCTTGATTGAATTAGCTCTCACACCAATATTTGCGTCTAGAGCCTTTGCATTGAGGGCTATCTGAAAACGGCTGTGGCGCTGAAGTTGCCTGCGAATGTGGAGTTGGTGGCATGTGAAACCCGCATGTGGAGCATTCGTTTGTGTGGGATGCTCTACCAGGTTCATTCCTAGATAATGCACTCAAAGGGCACTAAGCATAGAGTGTGAAAACTGAGTTTCCTTGAGAGCTGCTTGGAAGCCTGATGGTGTGTGAAGTTAGTGAGCCAAATGGAGTTGTTCTCCCACAAGAACCACTAGGCTGATCCTTCTTCAATATGCCCTTCACCAACATGCAGTGTTTCCTTGATTGAATTAGCTCTCACACCAATATTTGCGTCTAGAGCCTTTGCATTGAGGGCTATCTGAAAACGGCTGTGGCGCTGAAGTTGCCTGTCAATGTGGAGTTGGTGGCATGTGAAACCCGCATGTGGAGCATTCGTTTGTGTGGGATGCTCTACCAGGTTCATTCCTAGATAATGCACTCAAAGGGCACTAAGCATAGACTGTGTAAACTGAGTTTCCTTGAGAGCTGCTTGGAAGCCTGATGGTGTGTGAAGTTAGTGAGCCAAATGGAGTTGTTCTCCCACAAGACCCACTCGGCTGATCCTTCTTCAATATGCCCTTCACCAACATGCAGTGTTTCCTTGATTGAATTAGCTCTCACACCAATATTTGCGTCTAGACCCTTTGCATTGAGGGCTATCTGAAAACGGCTGTGGCGCTGAAGTTGCCTGAGAATGTGGAGTTGGTGGCATGTGAAACCCGAATGTGGAGCATTCGTTTGTGTGGGATGCTCTACCAGCTTCATTTCAGTCCTAGGGACTCAAAGGGCACTAAGCATAGAATGTGAAAACTGAGTTTCCTTGAGAGCTGCTTGGAAGCCTGATGGTGTGTGAAGTTAGTGAGCCAAATGGAGTTGTTCTCCCACAAGAACCACTCGGCTGATCCTTCTTCAATATGCCCTTCACCAACATGCAGAGTTTCCTTGATTGAATTAGCTCTCACACCAATATTTGTGTCTAGAGCCTTTGCATTGAGGGCTATCTGAAAACGGCTGTGGCGCTGAAGTTGCCTGAGAATGTGGAGTTGGTGGCATGTGAAACCCGCATGTGGAGCATTCGTTTGTGTGGGATGCTCTACCAGGTTCATTCCTAGATAATGCACTCAAAGGGCACTAAGCATAGAGTGTGAAAACTGAGTTTCCTTGAGAGCTGCTTGGAAGCCTGATGGTGTGTGAAGTTAGTGAGCCAAATGGAGTTGTTCTCCCACAAGAACCACTCGGCTGATCCTTCTTCATTATGCCCTTCACCAACATTCAGTGTTTCCTTGATTGAATTAGCTCTCACACCAATATTTGCGTCTAGAGCCTTTGCATTGAGGGCTATCTGAAAACGGCTGTGGCGCTGAAGTTGCCTGTGAATGTGGAGTTGGTGGCATGTGAAACCCGCATGTGGAGCATTCGTTTGTGTGGGATGCTCTACCAGGTTCATTCCTAGATAATGCACTCAAAGGGCACTAAGCATAGAGTGTGAAAACTGAGTTTCCTTGAGAGCTGCTTGGAAGCCTGATGGTGTGTGAAGTTAGTGAGCCAAATGGAGTTGTTCTCCCACAAGAACCACTCGGCTGATCCTTCTTCAATATGCCCTTCACCAACATGCAGTGTTTCCTTGATTGAATTAGCTCTCACACCAATATTTGTGTCTAGAGCCTTTGCATTGAGGGCTATCTGAAAACGGCTGTGGCGCTGAAGTTGCCTGCGAATGTGGAGTTGGTGGCATGTGAAACCCGCATGTGGAGCATTCGTTTGTGTGGGATGCTCTACCAGGTTCATTCCTAGATAATGCACTCAAAGGGCACTAAGCATGGAGTGTGAAAACTGAGTTTCCTTGAGAGCTGCTTGGAAGCCTGATGGTGTGTGAAGTTAGTGAGCCAAATGGAGTTGTTCTCCCACAAGAACCACTAGGCTGATCCTTCTTCAATATGCCCTTCACCAACATGCAGTGTTTCCTTGATTGAATTAGCTCTCACACCAATATTTGTGTCTAGAGCCTTTGCATTGAGGGCTATCTGAAAACGGCTGTGGCGCTGAAGTTGCCTGCGAATGTGGAGTTGGTGGCATGTGAAACCCGCATGTGGAGCATTCGTTTGTGTGGGATGCTCTACCAGGTTCATTCCTAGATAATGCACTCAAAGGGCACTAAGCATAGAGTGTGAAAACTGAGTTTCCTTGAGAGCTGCTTGGAAGCCTGATGGTGTGTGAAGTTAGTGAGCCAAATGGAGTTGTTCTCCCACAAGAACCACTCGGCTGATCCTTCTTCAATATGCCCTTCACCAACATGCAGTGTTTCCTTGATTGAATTAGCTCTCACACCAATATTTGCGTCTAGAGCCTTTGCATTGAGGGCTATCTGAAAACGGCTGTGGCGCTGAAGTTGCCTGAGAATGGGAGTTGGAGGCATGTGAAACCCGCATGTGGAGCATTCGTTTGTGTGGGATGCTCTACCAGGTTCATTCCTAGATAATGCACTCAAAGGGCACTAAGCATAGAGTGTGAAAACTGAGTTTCCTTGAGAGCTGCTTGGAAGCCTGATGGTGTGTGAAGTTAGTGAGCCAAATGGAGTTGTTCTCCCACAAGAACCACTCGGCTGATCCTTCTTCAATATGCCCTTCACCAACATGCAGTGTTTCCTTGATTGAATTAGCTCTCACACCAATATTTGTGTCTAGAGCCTTTGCATTGAGGGCTATCTGAAAACGGCTGTGGCGCTGAAGTTGCATGCGAATGTGGAGTTGGTGGCATGTGAAACCCGCATGTGGAGCATTCGTTTGTGTGGGATGCTCTACCAGGTTCATTCCTAGATAATGCACTCAAAGGGCACTAAGCATAGAGTGTGAAAACTGAGTTTCCTTGAGAGCTGCTTGGAAGCCTGATGGTGTGTGAAGTTAGTGAGCCAAATGGAGTTGTTCTCCCACAAGAACCACTCGGCTGATCCTTCTTCAATATGCCCTTCACCAACATGCAGTGTTTCCTTGATTGAATTAGCTCTCACACCAATATTTGCGTCTAGAGCCTTTGCATTGAGGGCTATCTGAAAACGGCTGTGGCGCTGAAGTTGCCTGCGAATGTCGAGTTGGTGGCATGTGAAACCCGCATGTGGAGCATTCGTTTGTGTGGGATGCTCTACCAGGTTCATTCCTAGATAATGCACTCAAAGGGCACTAAGCATAGAGTGTGAAAACTGAGTTTCCTTGAGAGCTGCTTGGAAGCCTGATGGTGTGTGAAGTTAGTGAGCCAAATGGAGTTGTTCTCCCACAAGAACCACTCGGCTGATCCTTCTTCAATATGCCCTTCACCAACATGCAGTGTTTCCTTGATTGAATTAGCTCTCACACCAATATTTGTGTCTAGAGCCTTTGCATTGAGGGCTATCTGAAAACGGCTGTGGCGCTGAAGTTGCCTGTCAATGTGGAGTTGGTGGCATGTGAAACCCGCATGTGGAGCATTCGTTTGTGTGGGATGCTCTACCAGGTTCATTCCTAGATAATGCACTCAAAGGGCACTAAGCATAGACTGTGTAAACTGAGTTTCCTTGAGAGCTGCTTGGAAGCCTGATGGTGTGTGAAGTTAGTGAGCCAAATGGAGTTGTTCTCCCACAAGACCCACTCGGCTGATCCTTCTTCAATATGCCCTTCACCAACATGCAGTGTTTCCTTGATTGAATTAGCTCTCACACCAATATTTGCGTCTAGAGCCTTTGCATTGAGGGCTATCTGAAAACGGCTGTGGCGCTGAAGTTGCCTGAGAATGTGGAGTTGGTGGCATGTGAAACCCGCATGTGGAGCATTCGTTTGTGTGGGATGCTCTACCAGCTTCATTTCAGTCCTAGGGACTCAAAGGGCACTAAGCATAGAGTGTGAAAACTGAGTTTCCTTGAGAGCTGCTTGGAAGCCTGATGGTGTGTGAAGTTAGTGAGCCAAATGGAGTTGTTCTCCCACAAGAACCACTCGGCTGATCCTTCTTCAATATGCCCTTCACCAACATGCAGTGTTTCCTTGATTGAATTAGCTCTCACACCAATATTTGTGTCTAGAGCCTTTGCATTGAGGGCTATCTGAAAACGGCTGTGGCGCTGAAGTTGCCTGCGAATGTCGAGTTGGTGGCATGTGAAACCCGCATGTGGAGCATTCGTTTGTGTGGGATGCTCTACCAGGTTCATTCCTAGATAATGCACTCAAAGGGCACTAAGCATAGAGTGTGAAAACTGAGTTTCCTTGAGAGCTGCTTGGAAGCCTGATGGTGTGTGAAGTTAGTGAGCCAAATGGAGTTGTTCTCCCACAAGAACCACTCGGCTGATCCTTCTTCAATATGCCCTTCACCAACATGCAGTGTTTCCTTGATTGAATTAGCTCTCACACCAATATTTGCGTCTAGAGCCTTTGCATTGAGGGCTATCTGAAAACGGCTGTGGCGCTGAAGTTGCCTGTGAATGTGGAGTTGGTGGCATGTGAAACCCGCATGTGGAGCATTCGTTTGTGTGGGATGCTCTACCAGGTTCATTCCTAGATAATGCACTCAAAGGGCACTAAGCATAGAGTGTGAAAACTGAGTTTCCTTGAGAGCTGCTTGGAAGCCTGATGGTGTGTGAAGTTAGTGAGCCAAATGGAGTTGTTCTCCCACAAGAACCACTCGGCTGACCCTTCTTCAATATGCCCTTCACCAACATGCAGTGTTTCCTTGATTGAATTAGCTCTCACACCAATATTTGCGTCTAGAGCCTTTGCATTGAGGGCTATCTGAAAACGGCTGTGGCGCTGAAGTTGCCTGAGAATGTGGAGTTGGTGGCATGTGAAACCCGCATGTGGAGCATTCGTTTGTGTGGGATGCTCTACCAGGTTCATTCCTAGATAATGCACTCAAAGGGCACTAAGCATAGAGTGTGAAAACTGAGTTTCCTTGAGAGCTGCTTGGAAGCCTGATGGTGTGTGAAGTTAGTGAGCCAAATGGAGTTGTTCTCCCACAAGAACCACTCGGCTGATCCTTCTTCAATATGCCCTTCACCAACATGCAGTGTTTCCTTGATTGAATTAGCTCTCACACCAATATTTGTGTCTAGAGCCTTTGCATTGAGGGCTATCTGAAAACGGCTGTGGCGCTGAAGTTGCCTGCGAATGTGGAGTTGGTGGCATGTGAAACCCGCATGTGGAGCATTCGTTTGTGTGGAATGCTCTACCAGGTTCATTCCTAGATAATGCACTCAAAGGGCACTAAGCATAGAGTGTGAAAACTGAGTTTCCTTGAGAGCTGCTTGGAAGCCTGATGGTGTGTGAAGTTAGTGAGCCAAATGGAGTTGTTCTCCCACAAGAACCACTAGGCTGATCCTTCTTCAATATGCCCTTCACCAACATGCAGTGTTTCCTTGATTGAATTAGCTCTCACACCAATATTTGTGTCTAGAGCCTTTGCATTGAGGGCTATCTGAAAACGGCTGTGGCGCTGAAGTTGCCTGCGAATGTGGAGTTGGTGGCATGTGAAACCCGCATGTGGAGCATTCGTTTGTGTGGGATGCTCTACCAGGTTCATTCCTAGATAATGCACTCAAAGGGCACTAAGCATAGAGTGTGAAAACTGAGTTTCCTTGAGAGCTGCTTGGAAGCCTGATGGTGTGTGAAGTTAGTGAGCCAAATGGAGTTGTTCTCCCACAAGAACCACTCGGCTGATCCTTCTTCAATATACCCTTCACCAACATGCAGTGTTTCCTTGATTGAATTAGCTCTCACACCAATATTTGCGTCTAGAGCCTTTGCATTGAGGGCTATCTGAAAACGGCTGTGGCGTTGAAGTTGCCTGAGAATGTGGAGTTGGTGGCATGTGAAACCCGCATGTGGAGCATTCGTTTGTGTGGGATGCTCTACCAGGTTCATTCCTAGATAATGCATTCAAAGGGCACTAAGCATAGAGTGTGAAAACTGAGTTTCCTTGAGAGCTGCTTGGAAGCCTGATGGTGTGTGAAGTTAGTGAGCCAAATGGAGTTGTTCTCCCACAAGAACCACTCGGCTGATCCTTCTTCAATATGCCCTTCACCAACATGCAGTGTTTCCTTGATTGAATTAGCTCTCACACCAATATTTGTGTCTAGAGCCTTTGCATTGAGGGCTATCTGAAAACGGCTGTGGCGCTGAAGTTGCATGCGAATGTGGAGTTGGTGGCATGTGAAACCCGCATGTGGAGCATTCGTTTGTGTGGGATGCTCTACCAGGTTCATTCCTAGATAATGCACTCAAAGGGCACTAACCATAGAGTGTGAAAACTGAGTTTCCTTGAGAGCTGCTTGGAAGCCTGATGGTGTGTGAAGTTAGTGAGCCAAATGGAGTTGTTCTCCCACAAGAACCACTCGGCTGATCCTTCTTCAATATGCCCTTCACCAACATGCAGTGTTTCCTTGATTGAATTAGCTCTCACACCAATATTTGCGTCTAGAGCCTTTGCATTGAGGGCTATCTGAAAACGGCTGTGGCGCTGAAGTTGCCTGAGAATGTGGAGTTGGTGGCATGTGAAACCCGCATGTGGAGCATTCGTTTGTGTGGGATGCTCTACCAGGTTCATTCCTAGATAATGCACTCAAAGGGCACTAAGCATGGAGTGTGAAAACTGAGTTTCCTTGAGAGCTGCTTGGAAGCCTGATGGTGTGTGAAGTTAGTGAGCCAAATGGAGTTGTTCTCCCACAAGAACCACTCGGCTGATCCTTCTTCAATATGCCCTTCACCAACATGCAGTGTTTCCTTGATTGAATTAGCTCTCACACCAATATTTGTGTCTAGAGCCTTTGCATTGAGGGCTATCTGAAAACGGCTGTGGCGCTGAAGTTGCCTGCGAATGTGGAGTTGGTG
Organism: Ochotona princeps; assembly: GCF_030435755.1. Classification (NCBI taxonomy): domain Eukaryota; kingdom Metazoa; phylum Chordata; class Mammalia; order Lagomorpha; family Ochotonidae; genus Ochotona; species Ochotona princeps. Next base: position 41,893 of record NW_026700642.1, read on the forward strand.
GCATGTGAAACCCGCATGTGGAGCATTCGTTTGTGTGGGATGCTCTACCAGGTTCATTCCTAGATAATGCACTCAAAGGGCACTAAGCATAGAGTGTGAAAACTGAGTTTCCTTGAGAGCTGCTTGGAAGCCTGATGGTGTGTGAAGTTAGTGAGCCAAATGGAGTTGTTCTCCCACAAGAACCACTCGGCTGATCCTTCTTCAATATGCCCTTCACCAACATGCAGTGTTTCCTTGATTGAATTAGCTCTCACACCAATATTTGCGTCTAGAGCCTTTGCATTGAGGGCTATCTGAAAACGGCTGTGGCGCTGAAGTTGCATGCGAATGTGGAGTTGGTGGCATGTGAAACCCGCATGTGGAGCATTCGTTTGTGTGGGATGCTCTACCAGGTTCATTCCTAGATAATGCACTCAAAGGGCACTAAGCATGGAGTGTGAAAACTGAGTTTCCTTGAGAGCTGCTTGGAAGCCTGATGGTGTGTGAAGTTAGTGAGCCAAATGGAGTTGTTCTCCCACAAGAACCACTCGGCTGATCCTTCTTCAATATGCCCTTCACCAACATGCAGTGTTTCCTTGACTGAATTAGCTCTCACACCAATATTTGTGTCTAGAGCCTTTGCATTGAGGGCTATCTGAAAACGGCTGTGGCGCTGAAGTTGCCTGCGAATGTGGAGTTGGTGGCATGTGAAACCCGCATGTGGAGCATTCGTTTGTGTGGGATGCTCTACCAGGTTCATTCCTAGATAATGCACTCAAAGGGCACTAAGCATAGAGTGTGAAAACTGAGTTTCCTTGAGAGCTGCTTGGAAGCCTGATGGTGTGTGAAGTTAGTGAGCCAAATGAAGTTGTTCTCCCACAAGAACCACTCGGCTGATCCTTCTTCAATATGCCCTTCACCAACATGCAGTGTTTCCTTGATTGAATTAGCTCTCACACCAATATTTGCGTCTAGAGCCTTTGCATTGAGGGCTATCTGAAAACGGCTGTGGCGCTGAAGTTGCCTGCGAATGTGGAGTTGGTGGCATGTGAAACCCGCATGTGGAGCATTCGTTTGTGTGGGATGCTCTACCAGGTTCATTCCTAGATAATGCACTCAAAGGGCACTAAGCATAGAGTGTGAAAACTGAGTTTCCTTGAGAGCTGCTTGGAAGCCTGATGGTGTGTGAAGTTAGTGAGCCAAATGGAGTTGTTCTCCCACAAGAACCACTCGGCTGATCCTTCTTCAATATGCCCTTCACCAACATGCAGTGTTTCCTTGATTGAATTAGCTCTCACACCAATATTTGCGTCTAGAGCCTTTGCATTGAGGGCTATCTGAAAACGGCTGTGGCGCTGAAGTTGCCTGCGAATGTGGAGTTGGTGGCATGTGAAACCCGCATGTGGAGCATTCGTTTGTGTGGGATGCTCTACCAGGTTCATTCCTAGATAATGCACTCAAAGGGCACTAAGCATGGAGTGTGAAAACTGAGTTTCCTTGAGAGCTGCTTGGAAGCCTGATGGTGTGTGAAGTTAGTGAGCCAAATGGAGTTGTTCTCCCACAAGAACCACTCGGCTGATCCTTCTTCAATATGCCCTTCACCAACATGCAGTGTTTCCTTGATTGAATTAGCTCTCACACCAATATTTGCGTCTAGAGCCTTTGCATTGAGGGCTATCTGAAAACGGCTGTGGCGCTGAAGTTGCCTGCGAATGTGGAGTTGGTGGCATGTGAAACCCGCATGTGGAGCATTCGTTTGTGTGGGATGCTCTACCAGGTTCATTCCTAGATAATGCACTCAAAGGGCACTAAGCATAGAGTGTGAAAACTGAGTTTCCTTGAGAGCTGCTTGGAAGCCTGATGGTGTGTGAAGTTAGTGAGCCAAATGGAGTTGTTCTCCCACAAGAACCACTCGGCTGATCCTTCTTCAATATGCCCTTCACCAACATGCAGTGTTTCCTTGATTGAATTAGCTCTCACACCAATATTTGCGTCTAGAGCCTTTGCATTGAGGGCTATCTGAAAACGGCTGTGGCGCTGAAGTTGCCTGCGAATGTGGAGTTGGTGGCATGTGAAACCCGCATGTGGAGCATTCGTTTGTGTGGGATGCTCTACCAGGTTCATTCCTAGATAATGCACTCAAAGGGCACTAAGCATGGAGTGTGAAAACTGAGTTTCCTTGAGAGCTGCTTGGAAGCCTGATGGTGTGTGAAGTTAGTGAGCCAAATGGAGTTGTTCTCCCACAAGAACCACTCGGCTGATCCTTCTTCAATATGCCCTTCACCAACATGCAGTGTTTCCTTGATTGAATTAGCTCTCACACCAATATTTGTGTCTAGAGCCTTTGCATTGAGGGCTATCTGAAAACGGCTGTGGCGCTGAAGTTGCCTGCGAATGTGGAGTTGGTGGCATGTGAAACCCGCATGTGGAGCATTCGTTTGTGTGGGATGCTCTACCAGGTTCATTCCTAGATAATGCACTCAAAGGGCACTAAGCATAGAGTGTGAAAACTGAGTTTCCTTGAGAGCTGCTTGGAAGCCTGATGGTGTGTGAAGTTAGTGAGCCAAATGGAGTTGTTCTCCCACAAGAACCACTCGGCTGATCCTTCTTCAATATGCCCTTCACCAACATGCAGTGTTTCCTTGACTGAATTAGCTCTCACACCAATATTTGTGTCTAGAGCCTTTGCATTGAGGGCTATCTGAAAACGGCTGTGGCGCTGAAGTTGCCTGAGAATGTGGAGTTGGTGGCATGTGAAACCCGCATGTGGAGCATTCGTTTGTGTGGGATGCTCTACCAGGTTCATTCCTAGATAATGCACTCAAAGGGCACTAAGCATAGAGTGTGAAAACTGAGTTTCCTTGAGAGCTGCTTGGAAGCCTGATGGTGTGTGAAGTTAGTGAGCCAAATGAAGTTGTTCTCCCACAAGAACCACTCGGCTGATCCTTCTTCAATATGCCCTTCACCAACATGCAGTGTTTCCTTGATTGAATTAGCTCTCACACCAATATTTGCGTCTAGAGCCTTTGCATTGAGGGCTATCTGAAAACGGCTGTGGCGCTGAAGTTGCCTGCGAATGTGGAGTTGGTGGCATGTGAAACCCGCATGTGGAGCATTCGTTTGTGTGGGATGCTCTACCAGGTTCATTCCTAGATAATGCACTCAAAGGGCACTAAGCATAGAGTGTGAAAACTGAGTTTCCTTGAGAGCTGCTTGGAAGCCTGATGGTGTGTGAAGTTAGTGAGCCAAATGGAGTTGTTCTCCCACAAGAACCACTCGGCTGATCCTTCTTCAATATGCCCTTCACCAACATGCAGTGTTTCCTTGATTGAATTAGCTCTCACACCAATATTTGCGTCTAGAGCCTTTGCATTGAGGGCTATCTGAAAACGGCTGTGGCGCTGAAGTTGCCTGCGAATGTGGAGTTGGTGGCATGTGAAACCCGCATGTGGAGCATTCGTTTGTGTGGGATGCTCTACCAGGTTCATTCCTAGATAATGCACTCAAAGGGCACTAAGCATGGAGTGTGAAAACTGAGTTTCCTTGAGAGCTGCTTGGAAGCCTGATGGTGTGTGAAGTTAGTGAGCCAAATGGAGTTGTTCTCCCACAAGAACCACTCGGCTGATCCTTCTTCAATATGCCCTTCACCAACATGCAGTGTTTCCTTGATTGAATTAGCTCTCACACCAATATTTGTGTCTAGAGCCTTTGCATTGAGGGCTATCTGAAAACGGCTGTGGCGCTGAAGTTGCCTGCGAATGTGGAGTTGGTGGCATGTGAAACCCGCATGTGGAGCATTCGTTTGTGTGGGATGCTCTACCAGGTTCATTCCTAGATAATGCACTCAAAGGGCACTAAGCATAGACTGTGTGAAAACTGAGTTTCCTTGAGAGCTGCTTGGAAGCCTGATGGTGTGTGAAGTTAGTGAGCCAAATGAAGTTGTTCTCCCACAAGAACCACTCGGCTGATCCTTCTTCAATATGCCCTTCACCAACATGCAGTGTTTCCTTGATTGAATTAGCTCTCACACCAATATTTGCGTCTAGAGCCTTTGCATTGAGGGCTATCTGAAAACGGCTGTGGCGCTGAAGTTGCCTGCGAATGTGGAGTTGGTGGCATGTGAAACCCGCATGTGGAGCATTCGTTTGTGTGGGATGCTCTACCAGGTTCATTCCTAGATAATGCACTCAAAGGGCACTAAGCATAGAGTGTGAAAACTGAGTTTCCTTGAGAGCTGCTTGGAAGCCTGATGGTGTGTGAAGTTAGTGAGCCAAATGGAGTTGTTCTCCCACAAGAACCACTCGGCTGATCCTTCTTCAATATGCCCTTCACCAACATGCAGTGTTTCCTTGATTGAATTAGCTCTCACACCAATATTTGCGTCTAGAGCCTTTGCATTGAGGGCTATCTGAAAACGGCTGTGGCGCTGAAGTTGCCTGCGAATGTGGAGTTGGTGGCATGTGAAACCCGCATGTGGAGCATTCGTTTGTGTGGGATGCTCTACCAGGTTCATTCCTAGATAATGCACTCAAAGGGCACTAACCATAGAGTGTGAAAACTGAGTTTCCTTGAGAGCTGCTTGGAAGCCTGATGGTGTGTGAAGTTAGTGAGCCAAATGGAGTTGTTCTCCCACAAGAACCACTCGGCTGATCA